>NC_141150.1:147075936-147098235 GCF_053477565.2 Lygodium microphyllum | reverse complement strand
CCATGTTTACTGTTCGTCTCCCTTGACTAGATTACGTATTGCTTGAGGGGGGGGGGAGGGGTTGTGTGGTGTGTGTTGTGGGGGGGGAGGGGGTGGGGTGGTGTGTGTTGAGGGGGGCGGGGGGGGGAATTTTTGGGGGGGGGGGGGGGGGTGGTGTGTGGTGTGGTGTGTGTTGAGGGGGGGGGGGGATTTTTGAGGGGGGGGAGGGGTGGTGTGGTGTGTGTTGAGGGGGGGGCGGGGAATTTTTGAGGGGGGGGGGAGGGGTTGTGTGGTGTGTGTTGTGGGGGGGGGGGGTGGGGTGGTGTGTGTTGAGGGGGGCGGGGGGGGGGGGATTTTTTGGGGGGGGGGGGGGGGGAGGGGTGGTGTGGTGTGGTGTGTGTTGAGGGGGGGGGGGATTTTTGAGGGGGGGGAGGGGTGGTGTGGTGTTTGTTGAGGGGGGGGGGGGGGTGGGGAGGTGTGTATTGAGGGGGGGGGGCGCGAATTTTTGGGGGGGGGGGGGAGGGGTGGTTTGTGTTGGGGGCGGGGGGGGGGGGGGGCAAATTTTGGAGGGGGGGGAGGGGGTGTGTGGTGTGGTGTGTGTTGAGGGGGGTGGCCGAATTTTTGGGGGGGGGGGGGGGTGGTGTGTGTTGGGGGGGGGGGCGAATTTTTTGGGGGCGGGGGGGGGGAGGGGTGGGGTGGTGTGTGTTGAGGGGCGGGCGAAATTCGGAGGGGGGGAAGGGGAGGGGTGGTGTGGTGTGTGTTGAGGGGGGGGATTTTTGAGGGGGGGGGAGGGGTGGTGTGGTGTGGTGTGTGTTGAGGGGGGGGGGGATTTTTGAGGGGGGGGAGGCGTCGTGTGGGGTGGTGTGGTGTGGTGTGTGTTGAGGGGGGGGGGAATTTCTGGGGGGGAAGGGGCGAAATTTGGACGGGGGGGGCGAATTTTTGGGGGGGGGGGAGGGGTGGGGTGGTGTGTGTTGAGGGGAAGGCGAAATTTGGAGGGGGGAAGGGGAGGGTTGGTGTGGTGTGGTGTGGTGTGTGTTGAGGTGGGGGGGGATTTTTGAGGGGGGGGGGGGGGTGAATTTTGGAGGGGGGGGAGGGGTGGTGTGGTGTGGTGTGTGTTTAGGGGGGGGGCCAATTTTTTGGGGGGGGGGCAAAATTTGGAGGGGGGGGGAGGTGTGGTGTGGTGTGGTGTGGTGTGGTGTGTGTTGGGGGGGGGGGGATTTTTGAGGGGGGGGGAGGGGTGGTGTTTTGTGTGTTGAGGGGGGGGGGGATTTTTGAGGGGGGGGGAGGGGTGGTGTGGTGTGTGTTGAGGGGGGGGGGATGTGGTGGTGTGTGTTGAGGGGGGGGGGGGGAATTTTTGGGGGGGGGGAGGGGAGGTGTGGGGTGGTGTGTGTTGAGGGGGGTGGGGGGTGAATTTTGGAGGGGGGGGAGGGGTGGTGTGGTGTGGTGTGTGTTGAGGGGGGGGGCAAAATTTGGAGGGGGGGGGGGAGGGGTGGTGTGGTATGGTGTGTTTTGAGGGGGGGGGGAGGGGTGGTGTTTTGTGTGTTGAGGGGGGGGGGGGAATTTTTGAGGGGTGGGGAGGGGTGGTGTGGTGTGTGTTGGGGGGGGGGGGGGGTGGGGTGGTGTGTGTTGAGGGGGGGGGGGATTTTTGGGGGGGGGAGGGGTGGTGTGGGTTGGTGTGTGTTGAGGGGGGTGGGGGGGGGAGGGGTGGTGTGGTGTGGTGTGTGTTGAGGGGGGGGGGGGGCGAATTTTTGGGGGGGAGAAGGGGCGAAATTTGGAGGGGGGGGGGAGGGGTGGGGTGGTGTGTGTTGAGGGGGGGGTCAAATTTGGAGGGGGGGAAGGGGAGGGGTGGTGTGGTGTGGTGTGGTGTGTGTTGAGGGGGGGGGGAAGGGTGGGGAGGTGTGTATTGAGGGGGGGGGCGAATTTTTGGGGGGGGGGAGGGGTGGTGTGTGTTGGGGGCGGGGGGGGGGAAGGGTGGGGAGGTGTGTATTGAGGGGGGGGTGGGCGAATTTTTGGGGGGGGGGGGAGGGGTGGTGTGGTGTGGTGTGGTGTGTGTTGAGGGGGGTGGCCGAATTTTTTGGGGGGGGGGGGGGGGTGGGGTGGTGTGTGTTGGGGGGGGCGAATTTTTTGGGGGCGGGGGGGGGGGGAGGGGTGGGGTGGTGTGTTTTGAGGGGGGGGCGAAATTTGGAGGGGGGGAAGGGGAGGGGTGGTGTGGTGTGTGTTGAGGGGGGGTGATTTTTGAGGGGAGGGGTGGTGTGGTGTGTGTTGACATGACGACGCGACGTGCTCCCCTCCCCTTAACACACCCACCCACCCACCATGACGCCCGCTCAAAAATTCTGCCCCCCTCCCCCCCCCCCCTCTCAACACACACCACACCACCCCTCCCCCCCCCCACCCCCCCTCAAAAATTCGCCCCCCCCCCCTCCCCCCCCCCCCCCCCGCCCCCCCCTCCCCCCCACCCCCCCTCAAAAATTCGGCCCCCCCCCCCCCCTTCAAAATTCGGCCCCTCTCTACACACACCAACCCCCCCCCCCCCCCCCCCCCCCTCAAAAATTCGGCCCCCCCCCTCCCCCCCCACCCCCCCTCAAAAATTCGCCCCCCCCCCCCCCACCTTCAAAATTCGGCCCCTCTCTACACACACCAACCCCCCCCCCCCCCCCCCCCCCCCCCTCAAAAATTCGGCCCCCCCCCTCCCCCCCCACCCCCCCTCAAAAATTCGGCCCCCCCCCCCCCCCCCTCCCCCCCCACCCCCCCTCAAAAATTCGGCCCCCCCCCCACCTTCAAAATTCGGCGCCCCCCCCCCCCCCCCCCCCTCCAAAATTCGGCCCCCCCTCCCCCCCTCAACACGCCATGTCGCGAGGCGCCCTCCCCCCCCCCCCCCCCCCCCCAAGGAAAATTTCGGGCTTTGTAGGTATGCCTTGCCGTTGGAGCCGAAAACACCTATGAGGGAGTACTCCTTGTAGCTCCCTCACCCACGGTTTGGGCGTCGTGTTTGATGCGCGTTGATAGCTCCACCCACCCTCCGTGACATGGTCCCTTGCTGAGCCCGTGCAAGCTTGTAAATGCTTTCTATCTATGAATATGAGTTGAAGCCCCCAAGATGGGCCCTTTGGTAAACCTCGCGTCGTGTTCCATTCCGTGTCGCGTTCCGTGACGTGTTCCGTGACGTGTTGAGGTGCCCCGTGACGCGTTCCGGGGTCAAAATGCAAAAGTTCCAGAAAGGGTCTAGTGCCGCCCCGGGGCCTAGAAGGGGTCCCGAAAGGGTCCCGGAAGGGTCTCTGAGGGTTGGACCATCACACTTGGTATCAGAGCCGCCCTCACGGGTGGCGTGTGCAAACCATCGTGCTGGGGAGCCTGGGCTGAGGCGTAATGGAAAAACCTTGAAGGGTACCTTACAAGCATCGAAGATCGAGGTGGTGGAGAATTTTTACAAAAAAAAAAGAAGGCTTATTGAAGATTTCTTTGAGTTGGGAGAGGAGATAAGAGGGATGAAGAGGAAGATGGAGATGGGAGGTGAGAAGGAAAAACGTGAGTTGAAGAAGAAGGTTGGGAAGATGGAAGAAGATCAGGAAGAGCTGAAAGAGGATCTGATAGATCTGAATGAGGACATTGAAAAATGGATCGCAAAGAGGAAAAAGGTGGAGGAGTGGGATACACTAGAGGTGGAGAGTGAATTGAGGAGAAATTTTTCTTTGGACTATGGAATGTCGATTGCTTATGGAGGAATGCCGGGGGAAAGAAGAGAAAGAGGGGTGAGGAGGAGTGATGATGAGGAGGAAGGGAGTAAGAAGGAGATGGAGAAGAAGAAAACGGGTGCCGAGACGATGAAGTCCATAAAAAGGGAAGACGTGGTGAAGAAAAGTGCAGGGGAGGAACGTGGGAAGAAGAAAGAGGTGGAGGAGAAGAAAATAGAAGATGCCGAGTTGAGAAAATCTATGCCTAAACCTATGAATGCGCCGCCACGGCGGTCTGTACCTTTGAAATGTGTGGAGCCGAGTTCGAGCTCCGGGTTTGAGGAAGAGGATGAGGAGGATAGTGAGGATGAGGAGGAGAGTGAGGATGAGGATGAGGAGAAGATGAGGGCAATGAAGGCCCAGTTTGTGCAGCTAATGAAAATTATGAAAAAGGGTCTGAAGGAGCGGAGTATTTCGGAAAAGGAGGGTATGCAGGCTAAGGCAAAAGCGCCGGCCCCATGTTTGAAGAGGAATGAGCTGGACGAGAGGGGTGTAGTGAAGAAGCGGAATGCAAATTTGGCGAGGAAGCAGGGTGTGCAGAAGGAGACAAATTTGAAGAAGAATGTGATGTTCGGGGAAGAAAAGGGAAGAAGGTGTGTTGTGGATGGGGTGGTGATTGAGGAGGTGGACGAGGCCGAAGAGGCCAAGTCAAAATCTTGTACTAAGAATGTGCTGCGGGGCTATATGCCCTATGTATTAGAGGAGATAGGAGAGAAGGGGAAGAGGAAAGAAGGGAAGAAAGGAGAGAAGAAGGAAGGCTCGTCCGGCCCAGCGAGCATAAACGAACTGGGACCACATGCTATGCCTGATAATCGTGTTAAGCCAAAAATGTGTGCTGAGTTGAAGTCTTGTGTCGATGCTGAGACGAAGAGCGGTATGGAAAGGGGTGTGTTAAGGAGTGAAGCGGAGGTGAAGTGTGCTAAACTGAAAAAATATGCTGAGGGGAAGGAAGGTATTGTCGATGAAGCGAAGCGTGGTGAGAAAAGGGGGGAGCTGAAGAAGAAGGAAATCTTGGAGCAAGGTGGGGGTAAGTTGAAAGAAGATGGAGCGCTGAAGCGTGATGCTGAGTTGAAGTGTGCTGGAGCGGAGGAAGGGAAGGAAGGCTCGTCGGGCCCAGCGAGCATAAACGAACTGGTGCCTTGTATTTTACCATGTATAAATATTGAGATGAGGAGTAGTGATGAGTTGAGGCGTGTTGAGTTAGGAGGTAAGGAAGTTTTGGAGTGTGGTGTGATAGGAGAGAAGAAGGAAGACTCGTCTAGCCCAGCGAGTATAAAAGAACTGGTGCCATGTAAGCTATCGTGTGCGAATGAGAAGAAAGAAGAAGACGGTGTTTTGAGTTGTGTGAGAGTAGGGGAGAAGAAGGAAGACTCGTCTAGCCCAGCGAGTATAAACGAACTGGAGCCCCGCGTTTTGCAAAGTAAAGTAGATAAGAAGGTATGTACGAATGGTTTGAGGAGGAAGGTAGGAGTAGGAGAGGAGAAGGAAGGCTCGTCCGGCCCAGCGAGCATAAACGAACTGGGACCATCTTGTATGCTAAGTAGGAATGCGGAAGGGTGTGTAGGAGTAGGGAAGGGTAAGGAGGACTCGTCGGGGCCAGCGAGTATAAACGAACTGGTGCCTTGTGTTTTGTTTGAGGCAGAGTTGAAGATGAAGCGAAGTGCTGAAGCAAAGAGGAAAGTTGAGAAGGAAGTGGAGGACTCGTCGGGGCCAGCGAGTATAAACGAACTGGTGCCTTGTGTTTTTTCGGATGCAGATGAGAAGCGGAAGATTGTGAATGGGGAAGACTCCTTGCGCCGGGAGGATAAACGAACGGGCAACCTTGGTGTTAAGCTCGTGAGCCGCGAGGGTAAACGAATGGCCGGATGTGTTGAGGATGGGGAAGACTCCTTGCGCCGGGAGGATAAACGAACGGGCAACCCTTGTGTGAAGCTCGTGAGCCGCGAGGGTAAACGAATGGCCGGGTGTGTTGAGGAGAATGGAGAGGAGCTCGTGAGCCGCGAGGGTAAACGAATGGCCGGGTGTGTTGAGGAGGATGGAGAGGAGCTCGTTAGCCGCGAGGGTAAAAGAATGGCCTTGTGTGATGAGGATGGCTCCTTGCGCCGGGAGGGTAAACGAATGGTTGCACGTTGGGTGAAGAAGGAGAGGAAGAGGAGAGTTGAGGAAGAGAGGAGTAGTGAGGAGATGAGGAGGAAGCGTGTTGGAGAGGAAGGAAGTGGTGAGAAGAGGAAGAAAAGAAAGATGTGGAAACCAGTGAACTGTCTTTTCGTCTGCGGGGCAAAGGAGGAGTTAACTTGTGCTTCAATGGCTAAGTCAGAGGGTACAAAGCCCTCATGCAGCAAACGAGGAGCAAAGGCCGAATCCGAGGGTAACAGACCCTCACGCGGCTTAAAGATTGGGAGTGCTGGGGAGCTCCGAGTGTGGTCCAACCATGGCAAGTGCGTCTTCAAGAGGCGAACCCAAGTGGTGAGTTTCGGGGAGGCTCATGAGTCAAGGAAACCCACGTGCGCAGTCAAGCCCATTCTGGTCTCTAGGCCTAAGGGATGCAACCATCTTGGCGGAATCAAAGTGGCCGAAAGACTACGAGATGAAACCAAGGAGGAGGCAAGGGGGCTTCACACTCCTATGAGTTCCATGCAGATCCGGCTCTTCAAGGAGCAAGCAATGAAGAAGGGGGCGAGGTGTGAAGGCTTAGCTCCCGCGCGTGCTGTCAAGACGGATCCGGGCATGTTCAGGCCCATTTCTGAAGCAAAGCGAGGCGTGGTGGCCCCTCACCGAGAGTTGCTTGAGCAGATGGGAACCTTCTTGTCTTTTCAGGCCATACAGGGCCAGTTCGACGTGACTACGGCGGGGGACATAACCTTCGCAATGCAAGCCCGAAGGTTCAACGCTATGCAATGGACCAGACAGGCTTTCATGTTCTGCGTAGAGATTGATCTGGCCATCAGGGGCCTGAAATTTCAAGTTGGCTTGGCATGTACGGATAGATCTAGAGCCTGCCTTCTTTTCTTGCGCATGAGACAGTCAGATCTGGGCAACAGAGGCCCGAAGGTGATCGCGGCGAGGGAAATGGCCCTCACACTCCAGGCGCGGCGGTTTGATGCAACCCATCAGGTCGTCACGAGCTGGCCAGGCGCTCTAACTCTCCAGTCCAACCAGGGTCCGTGCTCTCATCCTATCCTTCGGCCGGGGCAAACTTCAAGAAGGGTGGGGGCATTTGATGCGGGAGACTCGAATCTCTCGCGGCAGGCTAAGCGACGTGCTCCTTGCGGGCGCATCGTGCGGGCTGTTCCTGGCACACGTGCTCCTCGTGCAACTCAGTCCAACGGAAAACTTCCCCAGATCTTCTTCAAGCTGACTCTGAGTGGGTTCAAAGAGTGTGCCGCAACGAGGGGAAGAATTCCAAGCATCCTAAGTGCTCCCCTTACAGGTCAGTCCAACAGAAGACTTCCCCAAATCCAACTCAAGCATAACAAAGTTCAGTTCAAGGTGTGCGCTGCAACGCGGGGAAGGATTCTAGACGCGAGCGAAATGGACCTCGCGCGAAGGGCCAAACGGCATGCTGCTTCCCAGCAGGTCGGGTGGTTTTCTTCAAAAAGTGCTTCATGTCAGATTCGTGCCTCCAAGGGCACAAAGAGAAAAGCTAGAAGAAAAGGGCGCGCGCTACCGAAGATTCGGACGATGGAGGTCCAACTCTTTTCAAGGGGAGGTGCGTTCAAGGCAAAACGCACCTCGTACACTCTCTTCATCGGCAATGAAATGCAAGATCTCGCCAACGAGGGCCTTCTTTCGCAAGGTGTCATTGCCTGGACCCTTGCATTCTGGGCTTGGCATTCAGAGTGAAAGCTGCTTGCTAAGTCCTTAGTCCACAGGCAGCTCGGCGC
The DNA here is from genome assembly GCF_053477565.2 of Lygodium microphyllum. Lineage (NCBI taxonomy): Eukaryota > Viridiplantae > Streptophyta > Polypodiopsida > Schizaeales > Lygodiaceae > Lygodium > Lygodium microphyllum. The sequence continues at coordinate 147,090,638 of NC_141150.1, read as the reverse complement.
GCTCAAGCTGCTTGGCCTAAGTTGGAGCATGGGTGCACAACATGTCTTCGACTGGGTTACCCTCCATTCTGTGCTTGTAAATTTTGGTCAGCAGGTGGATGGGTTGAGGTGCACAATAAAGTCTCTTTCACAATTCTGCCCAAGTCCCATTCTACTCCACAGTTGTAAATTGAGTCAGTGGGTGGAATGCAAGAAGTATAAAAAGTCCATGTTTCACAGTTGTAAATAGAGTCAGTGAGCATGGCACCTAGCGGGTAGACACTGGCCGCCTTGATAGTGAGGCGCGTTAAGACCCCCGACGATAAATATGAGTCTGAGTCAACTTGCCATTTTCAAAGGCCAGTAAGTTGTGCCTCCCTCACTCGATGTGGTCATCGAGTTTTTTCAAGGGGAGGTGTGTATGAGGGAGTACTCCTTGTAGCTCCCTCACCCACGGTTTGGGCGTCGTGTTTGATGCGCGTTGATAGCTCCACCCACCCTCCGTGACATGGTCCCTTGCTGAGCCCGTGCAAGCTTGTAAATGCTTTCTATCTATGAATATGAGTTGAAGCCCCCAAGATGGGCCCTTTGGTAAACCTCGCGTCGTGTTCCATTCCGTGTCGCGTTCCGTGACGTGTTCCGTGACGTGTTGAGGTGCCCCGTGACGCGTTCCGGGGTCAAAATGCAAAAGTTCCAGAAAGGGTCTAGTGCCGCCCCGGGGCCTAGAAGGGGTCCCGAAAGGGTCCCGGAAGGGTCTCTGAGGGTTGGACCATCACAACACCTATAGGGGAGGTACCCTACTCGAGGCTTGGCTCTCCTTGGGCGCGTCGCGGCATGGGGCCGTAGTGCGTGTCGCTTGGGCATGGTTAAGTGGCTCGGGGCTTCCCCCAGGCATAGGTGAGTGGGGATGGTGAGTGCAAACAGTGAGAGCGAGGGGGAAGGGTAGTCTTTTTTATGGGGCGAGAGGTGAGTGGGGTGTTGTGCTACCACAAAGGGTTTCGGGGGTGCGTCCTTGCGTAAGCACCAAGAAATATCAAGTGCCATGAGGAATTCCCTGCCCGATGGGGGGAGATAACAAGGTGGACAGTTGAGTCGCGTCGGCGCTGGGCCGTGTCGCGGTGCCGCGTCGTGTTACCTTCCGTGGCGTGTTACCTTCCGTGTCGCCCTCCGTGGCGTGTTTGGCTCTGCCGTGCCGTGGTGCCATGTTGAGTGGGAAAACCGTGTTATGATGCGATATGTCATGTTATGGTGCCGAGTTGAGTCCCAAGGGACGTGATATGCCAAGTTGAGGTGTGTTTTGGAGCCAAGGCATGTTTTGGGGAATTTTGGAGTTTTGTTACACTTGGTATCAGAGCGGGACCCCGTGACGCTTCGGAGACGTCTGGAGGCGGGGAGAGGCAAAAATAGGCAAAAATAGTCAAAAATTCAAAAATTTTCAGAAAAATTTCGAAAAAATCATAAAAAATTCAAAAAAATTCAAAAATTCATAAAAAATTCAAAAAATGGGAAAACGCAGGAAAAGTGGAAAAAGAGTAAAAAGTGACCAAAACGAGCTAGAAAAAGCACGAATCGAAGCTGAAAAGCATAGAATTGAGGGTTTGTATGATTCAAAACACAAGGTTTTGGCAAGGTGGTATGATTGTGAGGATGAACGCAGGATTTTGTGGGCAACAAAGGTGAAATGGCTGAAGAGTGGATATGAATTTTCGAAGGGGGAGGAGCAGGATTTGGAAAGGAGATTGAATGGAGTAAAGGCTAAACAAGTCGGGTTAAAAGAAGAATTACAGGTGCTAAATGATAAACTAGAAGAATGGTATGAAGAGCACAGAAAATGTTTGAACTTGGATCTGTTATATATAGAAAAACAACTGAGATTGGAAATCAGGGAAGAGTATGGAGAGGTTGTGGCACAAGGGGGTATGCCTGATGAAAAGGGAAAAAGTATGAAACCCCAGGTAAATCAAAGGAACCCAAGCACAGAAATGCAAGAAATGGAAACAGAAAGTGGGTCGGATAGTGAGAGCAGTAACGGCGAAGTAGAGAAAGGAGAGAACATGAACGCTGCAGTGGAGGCCCAGTTAGCAGTGGGGGAGAGGTTAATATCAGAAGGGCAATTGAGTCATGCTGAACGTATAAACTTACTACAGGTAATGAACTTACTGAAAAAAGGGTTGGCGGAGCGAAAAGGAGGATATGGAGCAACAACCGAACTACCAGATGTCTTAAGTGAATCAGATGACGAATCAATAATTGATGAATCAAAGGCATATACAGATGAGACTTATCTAGACGAGCAGATAGATTGGGAGGTCGAAAGACGAATACGGCAACAAATGATGCAAGATGCACATCGATCGGAAAGGGCTCAAATGGAAAATAGTTTTAGCCAATTTGAAGACGCTCTGGAAGAGGATGTACCGTGTGAGGCAAGGCAGTGGAGAGAAGAGGAGTGGGGGGCAAATGAGCCCTACCACGAATATTATGACCAGCCTGAAGAAGCTTACTTTGGAGATCAAGAAGAAATGTTCGAAGGGGACAGATGGGCAGAAAGGAATCTAGAATGGGACCCAGACTATTATGCGCAATCACGAAGATTCGAGCATGAAGAACAAGACAGTGAGTGGTGGCAAGGGGAAAGAGAGGAGGCCTACGGGCCACATTCTGTTGATAATGACCACGAAGTACTCCAAGCAGAACAATGGTGGGCTGATAGGCCATGTGATGAGGAGCAACCTGAAGAGCTCGTGACGGAGTCGAAGAGTGCAAATAAAGTTGTTACCAGAGAGTATCCACGGGGACAAAGAGAGGCCTGCGGGCCAGGTATCATGGTTGATGGAGTTTTCATTGAAGAATGCGCAGAAGAGCAGTTGGTTGATGAATCAAATCTTCTACCAGATGGAGTGATCCTAGAGGAGTGCAAAATGGAGTATGGGGGCAAGAAAGACAGTGATCAACTTGAAGATCTCAATGAATGTGCAAGGTACGAGTATGACGATGGTAAGATTGAGGAAGTGGGTGTCTGTAGCGCTGAAGACTCCTGCACCTGGAGGGAGTATAAAGAAATCAGGACAGACGATTCAGAGACTCCTGAACCTAGGGGGAGTATAAACAATCCAGGACAGGAGGGGCTGGGAGCTCGGGAGTTAGAAGAAGTGGAGGCAGGGGAAGAACTCGTGAGCCGCGAGTCTAAACAAACGGCCGTATGCGAAATAGAGACAAAGGAAGAACTCGTGAGCCGCGAGGATAAAGAAACGGCCGTGTGCGGAGTGGAGAAGGGGGAAGGCATAGTACTCGTGAGCCGCGAGGATAAAGAAACGGCCGTGTGTGGAGAGGAGAGCGAAGAAGAAGGCAGAATACTCGTGAGCCGCGAGGATAAACAAACGGCCGTGTGCAGGGAAGAGGATGAGGGGGAAGGCATAATACTCGTGAGCCGCGAGGATAAAGAAATGGCCGTGTGTGGAAAGGAGAGCGAAGGAGAAGGCAGAATACTCGTGAGCCGCGAGGATAAACAAACGGCCGTGTGCAGGGAAGAGGATGAGGGGGAAGGCATAATACTCGTGAGCCGCGAGGATAAAGAAATGGCCGTGTGTGGAGAGGAGAGCGAAGGAGAAGGTAAAATACTCGTGAGCCGCGAGGATAAACTAACGGCCGGCACAATACTCGTGAGCCGCGAGGATAAAGAAATGGCCGTGTGTGAAAAGGAGAGCGAAGGAGAAGGCAGAATACTCGTGAGCCGCGAGGATAAAGAAATGGCCGTGTGGGGAGAGAAGGCTGAAGGGGAAGGCATAATACTCGTGAGCCGCGAGGATAAAGAAACGGCCGTGAATGGAGAAATGAAGACGAGCGAAGAACTCGTGAGCCGCGAGTCTAAAGAAACGGCCGAAGGCAGGATGGAAGAGGTAGACCAAACTCGTGGAGCCGCGAGCCTAAACGAACGTGCCAGACGGATTGAGGAGCAGGTGGAGGCCAGGGAGACTGGAGGTGCCGAAGAACTCGTGAGCCGCGAGTATAAACAAATGGCCGTGTATTGTGACAGGTGGGTGGAGGAGATGGACAGTGAAACCAAAGGGGCAGGTGATGATGGGAAGAGCTATGCAGAGAAAAAGGGAAAGACGAAGACGTGTGCTGAAGGGCAAGTTGAGTACACTGCTAGGAATACGACCAGAGCGGAGGGGATGATGATGATAGAGGCAACTGAAAGACCGCAAAGGATGGAGGTAGCGAGAAAGGGGAATCAAGTACATACTAGTCAAGAAATACAAACACTTTCTTACAAAACCAAGGAGCAAGAAGACGGAACTGCATCGGCTGATTCAGAGGGAGACACGCCCTCATGCAGCAAGAAAGATAGGGGTGCTGGGGCGCCCCTCACGTGGACAGACAGTGACGAATGGATGCTCTTGAAGGGGACTCGAGTCGCTGAGGTGCAGGAGGCTGGGGTCCCTGCGTTTCGGATGAGAGTGTCTTTCAGAAAACCCACTCTGACCTTGAAGTCTACCAGCTCATTCAAGCCCATTCCGGTCTCGGGACCAAAGGGGTGCAACCTGCTGGGCAACATCGTTGTGGTTGGATGGCTTCACGATCAAACCGAGCAGGTTGCGCGGAGGCTTCACCCTCCTAGTTTGCAACGACAAATCCGGTTCGTGGAGGAGCCTAACAAAAATGTTGAAATCAGGTGCGAAGGCCTGGTCTCAACCTGGATCACTAAGGTCAGCTCTGGCATGAAAAGGCCATTAGTTACAGCTGGAGAAATGGATTTGGCTGTCAGGGCAAGGCGGCATGCGAAAATTTCGCATATCAACTTGCACAAGCTTTTCTGGTCCCACTTGCAAAATCAGGCCGTACAGGGCCATGTCGAGGTGGACACAGCGAGGGAGTTGGCCCTCGCGCTTCAAGCTAGGAGGTTTGATGGCTCGCATCAAGTTTTTCTAACTTGTACGCAGGTGATTCAACTCAATCCGGCCAAGCAGGGCTTTTTAATGCAAGCGGGCGCAGAGTGGCCACCTAATAGCAATGGCCGCAGCATGCATGTGCGCATCACCGAAGTGAATCAGGTCAGAGAGGGCCGACACATAGATTTTCAGCATAAACGGACAATCAAGTCGAGTCTACCAAAACAAGGCGTGCTACTTCTCCACACTACTCGTATGCGGAAGCGTGCAAAAAGGAGAAGGGTTAAACATGCAGGTGTGATAGATCGCACTAGGAGGGCGCGTCGACACTCGACTCAAAAGAATGAAGGAGCGCACTCTACAAACGCATTCCCGAAGATCCGTGCCAGGCGGGGCACTCAAAAGAAAAAGCGAGAGACAAGAAGTGGCGCAGCGCAGTGGGATTACTTTCTGCGAGCTAAACGTTATGCAACTTCAACAACGAAGTATCCTACGGCGAGACGCCTAGATCCGCACAGTCCAATGAGGGTCAAAGCGCGAGGCAAAGGACCTCTCCATGCGGGGGCAATGGACAGAACAAGGAGAGCAAAAAGGTACGTGGCCATCAAGCGCATCACCACGACGTTCTCCAATAGCGCAGAAAATGAAGATCCAACTACAGGGAGTGCAACGAATGAAGAAGCTGGCGACGCCGACACAACCTTTTAGCATTGGGAGAAGACTTAACGAAGTGGAGGCGTCACATGACAGTTTGTAAGTATACTTGAGCGCATAACTATGTAGGGGCATTCATATAATTACATTCATTTTTCTGAACTTAGGTATGAGCGTTGGGGCTTACTCTTGTAAATAACAAAACTGTTAATACCTACTCAACTCGAAGTGGGCTTCGAGTTTTTTGTAGGGGGGGTGTGTATAGGGGAGGTACCCTACTCGAGGCTTGGCTCTCCTTGGGCGCGTCGCGGCATGGGGCCGTAGTGCGTGTCGCTTGGGCATGGTTAAGTGGCTCGGGGCTTCCCCCAGGCATAGGTGAGTGGGGATGGTGAGTGCAAACAGTGAGAGCGAGGGGGAAGGGTAGTCTTTTTTATGGGGCGAGAGGTGAGTGGGGTGTTGTGCTACCACAAAGGGTTTCGGGGGTGCGTCCTTGCGTAAGCACCAAGAAATATCAAGTGCCATGAGGAATTCCCTGCCCGATGGGGGGAGATAACAAGGTGGACAGTTGAGTCGCGTCGGCGCTGGGCCGTGTCGCGGTGCCGCGTCGTGTTACCTTCCGTGGCGTGTTACCTTCCGTGTCGCCCTCCGTGGCGTGTTTGGCTATGCCGTGCCGTGGTGCCATGTTGAGTGGGAAAACCGTGTTATGATGCGATATGTCATGTTATGGTGCCGAGTTGAGTCCCAAGGGACGTGATATGCCAAGTTGAGGTGTGTTTTGGAGCCAAGGCATGTTTTGGGGAATTTTGGAGTTTTGTTACAACACCTATAGGGGAGGTACCCTACTCGAGGCTTGGCTCTCCTTGGGCGCGTCGCGGCATGGGGCCGTAGTGCGTGTCGCTTGGGCATGGTTAAGTGGCTCGGGGCTTCCCCCAGGCATAGGTGAGTGGGGATGGTGAGTGCAAACAGTGAGAGTGAGGGGGAAGGGTAGTCATTTTATGGGGCGAGAGGTGAGTGGGGTGTTGTGCTACCACAAAGGGTTTCGGGGGTGCGTCCTTGCGTAAGCACCAAGAAATATCAAGTGCCATGAGGAATTCCCTGCCCGATGGGGGGAGATAACAAGGTGGACAGTTGAGTCGTGTCGGCGCTGGGCCGTATCGCGGTGCCGCGTCGTGTTACCTTCCGTGGCGTGTTACCTTCCGTGTCGCCCTCCGTGGCGTGTTTGGCTATGCCGTGCCGTGGTGCCATGTTGAGTGGGAAAACCGTGTTGTGACGCGATATGTCATGTTATGGTGCCGTGTTGAGTCCCAAGGGACGCGATATGCCGAGTTGAGGTGTGTTTTGGAGCCAAGGCCTGTTTTGGGGAGTTTTGGAGTTTTGTTACACTTGGTATCAGAGCGGGACCCCGTGACGCATCAGAGACGTCTGGAGGCGGGGAGGGGCAAAAATACACAAAAATAGGCAAAAATTCAAAATTTTTCAGAAAAATTCGAAAAAAAATCATAAAAAATTCAAAAAAATTCAAAAATTCATAAAAAATTCAAAAAATGGGAAAACACAAGAAAAGTGGGAAAAGAGTGAAAAGTGACCAAAACGAGATGAAAAAAGCACGAATCGAAGCCGAAAAGGTCAGAATTGAGAATTTGTATGATTCGAAACACAAGGTTTTGGCAAGATGGTATGATTGTGAGGATGAACGCAGGATCTTGTGGGAAACGAAGGTGAATTGGCTAAAGTGTGGATATGGATTTTCGAAGCGGGAGGAGCAGGATTTGGAGAGGAGATTGAATGGAGTAAAGACTAAACAAGTTGGGCTAAAAGAAGAATTACAGGTGCTGAATGACAAATTAAAGGAGTGGTATGAAGAGCACAGAAAATGTTTGAATCTTGATTTATTACATATAGAAAGACAATTGAGGTTGGAAATTAGCGAAGAATATGGAGAGATCGTAGCACAAGGGGGTATGCCGGATGAGAAAGAAAAAAGTGTGAAACCTCAGGCAAATCAGAAGGACCCAAGCACAAAAAGGCAGGAAAAAGAAACGGAAAGTGAGTCTGATAGTGAGAGTAGTGAAAGTGAAGTAGAGAAAGAAGGGGACATGTGCGCTGCAGTAGAGGCCCAATTGACAGTGGGGGAAAGGTTGATATCAGAGGGACAATTGAGTCATGCCGAACGTATAAACTTACTACAGGTGATGAACTTATTGAAAAAAGGGTTGGCAGAGCAGAAAGGGAAATGTGGAGCTAAGACCAAGCCACCAGATGTGTTAAGTGAATCAGATGATGAATCAATAACAGATGAACCAACTGCTTGGACGGATGAGATTTACTTAGATGAGCAGATAGATTGGGAGGCCGAAAGAAGGATACGGCAACAAATGATGCAAGAGGCACACCAAAGGGAGAGGGCTCAAAGGGAAAATGATTTTACTCAATTTGAAGATGCACCAGAAGAGGATGGGACGTGCGAGGCGAGGCAATGGAGAGAAGAGGAGTGGGGGGCAAATGAGCCTTACCACGAATACTATGACCAGCCTGAAGAAGCCTACTTTGGAGATCAAGAAGAAGAGTTAGAAGAGGACAGGTGGGCCAGAGGGGATCAAGAATGGAACCCGGATTATTATGCACAATCACAAAGGTTCGAGCACGAAGAACAATACAGCGAGTGGGGGCAAGGAGAAAGAGAGGAGGCCTACGGGCCATATTCTTGTGATAACGACTGCGAAATACGACAAGCAGAGCAATGGTGGGCTGATAGGCCATATGATGAGGAGCAACCTGAAGAGCTCGTAACGGAGTCAGAGAGTATAAATAAAGTGGTGATCAGAGAGTATCCACGGGAACAAAGAGAGGCCTGCGGGCCAGGTATTATGTTTGATGAAGTTCTCATCGAAGATTGCGCGGAAGAGCAGATGGTTGATGAATCAAATCTTCTACCAGATGGAGTGATCCTAGAGGAGTGCAGAACGGGGAATGGGGACAGGAGAGATAGCGATCAACTTGAATTTTTCGATGAATGTGCAAGGTATGACTATGATAATGGTAAGATTGAGGAAGTGGGTGTTTGTAGCGCTGAAGACTCCTGCACCTGGAGGGAGTATAAAGAAATCAGGACAGACGATTCAGAGACTCCTGAACCTAGGGGGAGTATAAACAATCCAGGACAGGAGGGGCTGGGAGCTCGGGGGTTAGAAGAAGTGGAGGCAGGGGAAGAACTCGTGAGCCGCGAGTCTAAACAAACGGCCGTATGCGAAATGGAGACTAAAGAAGAACTCGTGAGCCGCGAGGATAAAGAAACGGCCGGATGCGGAGAAGGAAATGGAGAAGGCATGGTACTCGTGAGCCGCGAGGATAAAGAAACGGCCGTGTGCGGAGTGGAGAAGGGAGAAGGCATAGTACTCGTGAGCCGCGAGGATAAAGAAACGGCCGTGCGTGGAGAAGGAAATGGAGAAGGCATGGTACTCGTGAGCCGCGAGGATAAAGAAACAGCCGTGTGCGGAGTGGAGAGCGAAGGAGAAGGCATAATACTCGTGAGCCGCGAGGATAAAGAAACGGCCGTGTGCGGAGATGAGAGCGAAGAAGAAGGCAGAATACTCGTGAGCCGCGAGGATAAAGAAACGGCCGTGTGGGAAATGGAGGTGAAGGGAGAACTCGTGAGCCGCGAGTCTAAACGAACGGCCGTGTATGGAGAAACAGAGTTGAGGGAAGAACTCGTGAGCCGCGAGTCTAAAGAAACGGCCGAAGGCAGAGTGGAAGAGGTAGATCAAACTCGTGGAGCCGCGAGTCTAAACGAACGTGCCGGATGGGTTGAGGAACAGGTGGAGGCTAGGGAGACGGGAGATGCTGAAGAACTCGTGAGCCGCGAGTATAAACAAATGGCCGTGTATTGTGACAAGTGGGTGGATGAGATGGACAGTGAAACCAGAGGAGCAGGTGACGATGGGAAGGGCTGTGAGGAAAAAAGGGAAAAGACAGAGACGTGTGCGGAAGAGCAAGATGAATACGATGTGGTGAAAAGGCCCAGGGCGAAGGGGGTGGTGATGACAGAGGAAACCGAAAGACCACAAAAGATTGAGGCAGCGGGAGAGGGGAATCATATACATACTAATCAAGAACTACAAACACTTTCACACAAAACTTTGGAGCAAAAAGATGGGACTACATCGGCTGAATCAGAGGGAGACAAGCCCTCATACAGCAAGGAAGATAGGGGTGCTGGGGCGCCCCTCGCAGGGACAGATAGTGACGAATGGACGCTCTTGAGGGGGACTCAAGTCGCTGAGGTGCATGAGGCTGGGGACCCTGCGCTTCGGATGAGAGTGTCTTTCAGGAATCCCACTCTGATCTTGAAGTCCACAAACACATTCAAGCCCATTCCGGTCTCGGGACCAAGGGGGTGCAACCTGTTGGGTAACATCGTGGTGGTTGGTTGGCTTCACGATCAAGCCGAGCAGGTTGCGCGGAGGCTTCACCCTCCAGGTTTGCAAGGACAGATCCGGCTCAGTGAGGAGCCCAACGCAAGTGCAGAAATCAGGTGTGAAGGCTTGGTTTCAACCTGGGTCACTAAGGTTAGTCCCGGCATCAAGAGGCCATTACTCACAGCCAAAGAAATGGATTTGGCTATCAGGGCAAGGCGACATGCGAAAATATCGCATATCAACTTGTACAAGCTTTTCTGGTCCCACTTGCAAAATCAGGCCGTACAGGGCCATGTCGAGGTGGACACAGCGAGGGAGCTGGCCCTCGCGCTTCAAGCTAGGCGGTTTGATGGGTCTCATCAAGTCTCTCTAGCTTGCACGCAGGTGATTCAACTCAATCTGGTCAATCAGGGCCTTTTAATGCAAGCAGGCGCAGTTTCGCTACCTATTAGCAATGGCCACGGCATGCATGTGCGCATCACCGAAGTGAATCAGGTCAGAGAGGGCCGACACACAGGTTTTCAGCACCAACGGGCAATCAAGTCGGATCTAGCTAAACAAGGCTTGCTACCTCTCCACGCTACTGGTATGCAGAGTTATGCGAAAAGGAGAAGGGTAAAACATGCGGGAGCAATTGATCGCACTAGGAGGGCGCGTCGACACTCGACCCCAAAGACTAAAGGTTCGTGCTATACAAAGGCATTCCCGAAGATCCGTGCTAGATGGGGCACTCGAAGGAGAAAGCGAAAAGCAAGGGGTGGCGCTGCGCAGTGGGATCACTTACTTCGAGCTAAACGCTACGCAACTGTAGTGAAGAGTTATCCTGCTACGAATCACATAGAATCGCGCAGTCCAACGAGAATCAAGGCGAGGAGCAAAGGACTTCTTCATGCAAGCGCGATGGACAGAACAAGGAGGGCAAAGAGGTACGTGGCCTTCAAGCACATCACCACGACGTCCTCAAGTGGAGCAGCAACGAAATATCCGAGTACAGGGAGCACAACAAACAAAGGAGCTTACGACGCCGACACAACATCTTAGCATTGGGGGAAGATCTAACAAAGTGAAGGCGTCACAAGACAACCTTGTAAGTATATTTGAGCGCATAACTATGTAGGGGCATTCATATAGTTACCTTCACTTTTTTGAAGTTAGGTATGAGTGTTGGGATTACTCTTGTAAATAACAAATTGTTAATACCTACTCAACTCGAAGTGGGCTTCGAGTTTTTTGTAGGGGGGGTGTGTATAGGGGAGGTACCCTACTCGAGGCTTGGCTCTCCTTGGGCGCGTCGCGGCATGGGGCCGTAGTGCGTGTCGCTTGGGCATGGTTAAGTGGCTCGGGGCTTCCCCCAGGCATAGGTGAGTGGGGATGGTGAGTGCAAACAGTGAGAGTGAGGGGGAAGGGTAGTCATTTTATGGGGCGAGAGGTGAGTGGGGTGTTGTGCTACCACAAAGGGTTTCGGGGGTGCGTCCTTGCGTAAGCACCAAGAAATATCAAGTGCCATGAGGAATTCCCTGCCCGATGGGGGGAGATAACAAGGTGGACAGTTGAGTCGTGTCGGCGCTGGGCCGTATCGCGGTGCCGCGTCGTGTTACCTTCCGTGGCGTGTTACCTTCCGTGTCGCCCTCCGTGGCGTGTTTGGCTATGCCGTGCCGTGGTGCCATGTTGAGTGGGAAAACCGTGTTGTGACGCGATATGTCATGTTATGGTGCCGTGTTGAGTCCCAAGGGACGCGATATGCCGAGTTGAGGTGTGTTTTGGAGCCAAGGCCTGTTTTGGGGAGTTTTGGAGTTTTGTTACAACACCTATAGGGGAGGTACCCTACTCGAGGCTTGGCTCTCCTTGGGCGCGTCGCGGTATGGGGCCGTCGTGCGTGTCGCTTGGGCATGGTTAAGTGGCTCGGGGCTTCCCCCAGGAATAGGTGAGTGGGGATGGTGAGTGCAAACAGTGAGAGTGAGGGGGATGGGTAGTCTTTTTATGGGGCGAGAGGTGAGTGGGGTGTTGTGCTACCACAAAGGGTTTCGGAGGTGCGTCCTTGCGTGAGCACCAAAAACTTTCAAGTGCCTTGAGGAAAAAGCTCCTTGCCCGTTGGGGGGAGACATCATGGTGGACTGTGAAACCGTGTCGCATTGCCGTGCCGTGTCGCGCTGAGGCGCCGTGATAAGTTGAGAAACCGTGCCGTGTTATGTTGGGGACCCATGTCGCGTTATGGTGATATGTCGTGTTGGGGTGCCATGTTGAGGCCCAAGGGGCGTGATATGCCATGTTTTGATGTGTTATGGTGCCGAGGCATGTTGTGGTGGTTTTTGGGGTCCGTGACACTTGGTATCAGAGCAGGACCCCCGTGACGCATCCGAGGCGTCCGGAGGCGGGGGAGGGGTAAAATAGGCAAAAATTCAAAAATTTTCAGAAAAATTCGAAAAAAATCATAAAAAATTCAAAAAAATTCAAAAATTCACAAAAATTTCAAAAAATGGGAAAAAGCAAGAAAAGTGGGAAAAAAGTCAAAAATGACCAAAAAGATGAAGAAAAAGAGCGTAACGAAGCCGAGAAGCTGAGGATTGAAAATTTGTATGCTTCAAAAAACAAGGTTTTGGCACAGTGGTTTGATTGCGAAGATGAACGGAGGATTTGGTGGGCTACTAAAGTGGATTGGGTGCAAAAAGGATACAATTTTTCTAGAGAGGAAGAAAGTAATCTGGAAAGGAGATTAGCGGGAGTGAGGGACAAACAAGACAACATCAAAATACTACTTCGAGCGTTGAATGGAAAAATCAATGAATGGGTTGAAGAACATAGAAGCAATGCAAAAATTGATTTGTTACTCATAGAGCGGGAGTTAAGAATGGAAATCATTGAAGAGTATGGAGAGGGGGTAGCGGGAAACAAGATGCCAGATGAAAAAGGAAAAGCTACGAAACCCCAAGTAGTTCAAGAGAAGCCATGTACTCAAAATACAAATCTTAGTGGTAATATGGTACATAAAAAGGCTAAAACTGCGAGAACTCAAGTAACGCAAGAAAAGTCATGTGCTCGAATGAAGAAGTCTAGTAGTGAAAGTGAAATGCGGGTTGAGGGAGGATACAATGTTGACCATGCTATCATAGAAAATCAGTTGGCTATGGCAAAAGAGGCGTTATCTAGTGGAAAACTGAATGAAGAACAACGTATTGCATTTATACAGGTGATGAATACATTGAAGAAGGGGCTGGCAGAGCGTAAAGTTCAACATGGGGAAGGGGCCAAGCTACCTGAGGCCATAAGCGAATCGAGAGACGAAGACTCAGAGGTCGAGAAACCGGATACAGATGAAGAGGAGCTATGGTCAGATGAGGAAATAGACTGGGAGGCCGAACTGAAAATCCGTGAACAGATAATGAAAGAAGCAAATCAAAGGGATAGAGAGAGGGCCATACTAGATGAAGATTCAGGCCAATTTGATGATGCAGTAATGGAAGAGGGATGTGAAGGAAGTCACTGGGGGGAAAGAGAAGAGTGGGTGGCAAATGAGCCATACCATAATTATTGTGACAAACCTGAAGGAGACTACATATATGAGGAGCCTCTTGAATATCAGTATGCCAGATACGAAGATGACATGTGGGAAGATAGAGGACAACAATTGGAGGGCTACGGGGAACAAGCGTTTGATCCAGAATATGAAGCTAAGTATGCGCATGAAAGGTCAACCTGGGAAGAGAAAGACGACTATTTTCAAGACTATTATGATCAACCTTTCGAACCAGGATACGAAGCAGATGCAGACGAGTGGCAAGATGAAAATGAGGAGGCCTACGGGCCATATTATGAAGAGAATGACCACATAGTTAATCCAGCACAACCAGTATGGAAAAATGAGTCTAGTTTTGTGTTTGAAGGAGTGTTGGTGGAGGAGTGCGCGGAAGAGAAGACGACCTGCGGGTCAGATCCATTACCGGAAGGGGTAGTTTTGGAGGAGTGCTCAATGAGGGGCGAGGCAAAAGATGCCAAGACCCAAACAGATGATTCTTTGGAGGGCAGGTTGGATGGACTGGGGGATGAGGAGATGGAAGATGTTGGCAGGGATGAAGAGGAAGACTCCTGTACCCGGAGGGAGGATAAAGAAATCGGGACAGACATCGGAACTCCTGCACCTGGGGGGAGTATAAATAAGCCGGGACAGGTGGAACGGTCTGGAACTGAAGAACGGGTTGAGCCCGATTATGTTGATGAGGAGATCGGAGGGAAAGTGGAAAGGAGCGGAATGGGGCCAGAGGCCATGTTACTGAATGAAGAAGCCGAATGGCTGACTCTGGAGGAACTCGTGAGCCGCGAGTATAAACGAATGGCCGAAAATGAGGAGCTTGTGGAAGAACTCGTGAGCCGCGAGTCTAAACAAACGGCCGAACAGAATGAGCGCGTGGAGGAACTCGTGAGCCGCGAGTCTAAACGAACGGCCAAACAGGATAAGCTCGTGAGCCGCGAGGATAAAGAAACGGCCGTGCGTGGAGAAAGGGTTGTAGGAGAAGGCATGGTACTCGTGAGCCGCGAGGATAAACTAACGGCCGGCACAATACTCGTGAGCCGCGAGGATAAAGAAACGGCCGTGTGTGGAGAGAAGGGTGGAGGAGAAGGCATAATACTCGTGAGCCGCGAGGATAAAGAAACGGCCGGATGTGGAGTGGAAAAGGGAGAAGGCATGGTACTCGTGAGCCGCGAGGATAAACTAACGGCCGGCACAATACTCGTGAGCCGCGAGGATAAAGAAACGGCCGTGTGT
>NC_141150.1:147038436-147065936 GCF_053477565.2 Lygodium microphyllum | reverse complement strand
GCTTGCCCTTCGTGTTAGAAATGGCACGCGACGGCGGCATTCAATCTTTTGTGTGTCGCCTCCATGTGCGCGGGGTTTAGGGTTCGCGTTTAGTCGCGTCCTCCGTGGCATGAGCGGCATGGCATGCCACCATGCCTCGCTCTTGAGCTCTCTCGTGCCACTTTCCGAGTATACAAGAGCTCTTTGGAATTCCTTTGTGTTTGTGGTGCGGTCACACCAGCGCTAATACACCGGATCCCATCAGAACTCCGCAGTTAAGCGCGCTTGGGCCAGAACAGTACTGGGATGGGTGACCTCCCGGGAAGTCCTGGTGCTGCACCCTTTTGCATGCTTGTTTCGAGACCGTGGCATGGAAATCCCCTCGGATCACGTCTCGACTCTCCAACGCTGACATCGTGGTAGGAAACCCCCTCGCCTTGCCATGACGCGGCGCCTCCTCTCCTCGTCGCGATTGTCTTTGCGTACGTCGTGCCTGGCCCCTCCCTCTGCCTCGCTCTCACGTGATACCCCCTCCTCAAGATGCGAGGTATTTTGGGAGCGGAGGGTGTGCCATGTTGTGGGGGGGTTCGGTGGAGCGGGGTTTTTCCGAGGAGGGAGGGCGTGCCATGTTGCGCGGGCGGGTTGTTGGAGCGGGGATTTCTGAGGAGGGAGGGTGTGCCATGTTGCGGGGGGGTGCCATGTCGTGGGGGGGTTTCTTGAGGAGGTCCGTCGGGGGGTGGAAGGTTCCGTGTCGCGGGAGGGGGTCGTGTGCAGTGGGGTGTGTGTGCCGTGTCATTGCGGAGCGCGATTTCTTAAGAGGGAGGGTGTGCCATGTCGTGGGGGGGTGAGGTGACGTGCCGTGGGTCGAGCGGGGTTTTTGGAGGTGGGGTGCGCGGGGGATACGCCGCGTCGTCGGGGGGTGCGGTGGGGTGGAGGGTGCGCCGTGTCGTGGGGGGGTGACGCGGGGTGGGCTGGGTCGAGCGGGGTTTTTGGAGGCGTGGCGGGGTCGTGTCGATGGAGCGGGGTTTTTCGAGGTGGGGTGCGGGGGGGATGCGCCGCGTCGAGGGGGGGTGCGGTGGGGTGTGCCGTGACGCGGGGTGGGGTGGTGTGGATGCAGCGGGTTTTCCGAGGTGGGGTGCGCGGGGGCGTCGTGGGGGGGTGACGCGGGGTGGGGTGGGTCGAGCGGGGTTTTCGGAGGCGTGGAGGGAGCGGGGTTTTTCGAGGTGGGGTGCGGGGGGGGCGTCGTGGGGGGGTGCGGTGGGGTGGGGGGGTGCGCCGTGTCGTGGGGGGTGACGCGGGGTGGGGTGGGTCGAGCGCGGTTTTCGGAGGCGTGGCGGGGTGCTGTGGAGGGAGCGGGGTTTTTCGAGGTGGGGTGCGGGGGTGCGCCGTGTCGTGGGGGGGGTGACGCGGGGTGGGGTGGGTCCAGCGGGGTTTTCGGAGGCGTGGAGGGAGCGGGGTTTTTCGAGGTGGGTGCGGGGGGGGCGTTGTGGGGGGGTGTGCCGTGTCGTGGCGGGTGACGCGGGGTGGGGTGGGTCGAGCGGGGTTTTCGGAGGCGTGGCGGGGTGCTGTGGAGGGAGCGGGGTTTTTCGAGGTGGGGTGCGGGGGGGCGTCGTGGGGGGGTGCGCCGTGTCGTGGGGGGGTGACGCGGGGTGGGGTGGGTCGAGCGGGGTTTTTGGAGGAGAGGTGGGGTGCTGTGGATGGAGCGCGGTCTTTCGAGGTGGGGTGGGGGGGGGGGGGGGGTCGTGGGGGGGTGCGGTGGGGTGGGGGGTGCGCCGTGACGCGGGGTGGGGTGGGTCGAGCGCGGTTTTTTGGAGGCGTGGCGGGGTGGTGTGGAGGGAGCGGGGTTTTTCGAGGTGGGGTGCGGGGGGGGCGTCGTGGGGGGGTGCGCCGTCTCATGGGGGAGTGACGCGGGGTTGGGGTGGTCAAGCGGGGTTTCGGAGGAGAGGTGGGGTTTTTGGAGGAGAGGTGGGGTGCTGTGGAGGGAGCGGGGCTTTTCGAGGTGGAGTGCGGGGGGGCGTCGTGGGGGGGTGCGCCGTGTCGTGGGGGGGAGACGCGGGGTGGGGTGGGTCGAGCGGGGTTTTCGGAGGCGTGGTGGTGTGGCGTGGAGGGAGCGGGGTTTTTCGAGGTGGGGTGCGGGGGGGCGTGGGGGGGTGCGCCGTGTCGTGGGGGGGGTGACGCGGGGTGGGGTGGGTCGAGCGGGGTTTTTGGAGGAGAGGTGGGGTGCTGTGGATGGAGCGCGGTCTTTCGAGGTGGGGTGGGGGGGGGGGCGTCGTGGGGGGGTGCGGTGGGGTGGGGGGTGCGCCGTGACGCGGGGTGGGGTGGGTCGAGCGCGGTTTTTTGGAGGCGTGGCGGGGTGGTGTGGAGGGAGAGGGGTTTTTCGAGGTGGGGTGCGGGGGGGGCGTCGTGGGGGGGTGCGCCGTGTCATGGGGGAGTGACGCGGGGTTGGGGTGGTCAAGCGGGGTTTTTGGAGGAGAGGTGGGGTTTTTGGAGGAGAGGTGGGGTGCTGTGGAGGGAGCGGGGTTTTTCGAGGTGGAGTGCGGGGGGGCGTCGTGGGGGGGTGACGCGGGGTGGGGCTGGTCGAGCGGGGTTTTTGGAGGAGAGGTGGGGTGCTGTGGAGGGAGCGCGGTTTTTCGAGGTGGGGTGCGGGGGGGCGTCGTGGGGGGGTGCGGTGGGGTGGGGGGGTGCGCCGTGTCGTGGGGGAGTGACGCGGGGTTGGGGTGGTCGAGCGGGGTTTTTGGAGGAGAGGTGGGGTGCTGTGGAGGGAGCGGGGTTTTTCGAGGTGGGGTGCGGGGGGGCGTCGTGGGGGGTGACGCGGGGTGGGGGTGGTCCAGCGGGGTTTTTGGAGGAGAGGTGGGGTGCTGTGGAGGGAGCGCGGTTTTTCGAGGTGGGGTGCGGGGGGGCGTCGTGGGGCGGTGCGCCGTGTCGTGGGGGGGAGACGCGGGGTGGGGTGGGTCGAGCGGGGTTTTCGGAGGCGTGGTGGTGTGGCGTGGAGGGAGCGGGGTTTTTCGAGGTGGGGTGCGGGGGGGCGTCGTGGGGGGGTGCGCCGTGTCGTGGGGGGGGTGACGCGGGGTGGGGTGGGTCGAGCGGGGTTTTTGGAGGAGAGGTGGGGTGCTGTGGATGGAGCGCGGTTTTTCGAGGTGGGGTGCGGGGGGGCGTCGTGGGGGGGTGCGGTGGGGTGGGGGGGTGCGCCGTGTCGTGGGGGAGTGACGCGGGGTTGGGGTGGTCGAGCGGGGTTTTTGGAGGAGAGGTGGGGTGCTGTGGAGGGAGCGGGGTTTTTCGAGGTGGGGTGCGGGGGGGCGTCGTGGGGGGTGACGCGGGGTGGGGGTGGTCGAGCGGGGTTTTTGGAGGAGAGGTGGGGTGCTGTGGAGGGAGCGCGGTTTTTCGAGGTGGGGTGCGGGGGGGCGTCGTGGGGGGGTGCGGTGGGGTGGGGGGGTGCGCCGTGTCGTGGGGGAGTGACGCGGGGTTGGGGTGGTCGAGCGGGGTTTTTGGAGGAGAGGTGGGGTGCTGTGGAGGGAGCGGGGTTTTTCGAGGTGGGGTGCGGGGGGGCGTCGTGGGGGGTGACGCGGGGTGGGGGTGGTCGAGCGGGGTTTTTGGAGGAGAGGTGGGGTGCTGTGGAGGGAGCGCGGTTTTTCGAGGTGGGGTGCGGGGGGGCGTCGTGGGGGGGTGCGGTGGGGTGGGGGGGTGCGCCGTGTCGTGGGGGAGTGACGCGGGGTTGGGGTGGTCGAGCGGGGTTTTTGGAGGAGAGGTGGGGTGCTGTGGAGGGAGCGGGGTTTTTCGAGGTGGGGTGCGGGGGGGCGTCGTGGGGGGTGACGCGGGGTGGGGCTGGTCGAGCGGGGTTTTTGGAGGAGAGGTGGGGTGCTGTGGAGGGAGCGCGGTTTTTCGAGGTGGGGTGCGGGGGGGCGTCGTGGGGGGGTGCGCCGTGTCGTGGGGGGGAGACGCGGGGTGGGGTGGGTCGAGCGGGGTTTTCGGAGGCGTGGTGGTGTGGCGTGGAGGGAGCGGGGTTTTTCGAGGTGGGGTGCGGGGGGGGGGGCGTCGTGGGGGGGTGCGGTGGGGTGGGGGGGTGCGCCGTGTCGTGGGGGGGTGACGCGGGGTGGGGTGGGTCGAGCGGGGTTTTTTGAGGTGGGGTGGCGGGGGGGGGGGGGGGGTATGCGCCGCGTCGTGGGGGGGTGCGGTGGGGTGGGGGGGTGCGCCGTGTCGTGGGGGAGTGACGCGGGGTTGGGGTGGTCAAGCGGGGTTTTTGGAGGAGAGGTGGGGTGCTGTGGAGGGAGCGGGGTTTTTCGAGGTGGGGTGCGGGGGGGCGTCCTGGGGGGTGACGCGGGGTGGGGGTGGTCGAGCGGGGTTTTTGGAGGAGAGGTGGGGTGCTGTGGAGGGAGCGCGGTTTTTCGAGGTGGGGTGCGGGGGGGCGTCGTGGGGGGGTGCGCCGTGTCGTGGGGGGGTGCGCCGTGTCGTGGGGGAGTGACGCGGGGTTGGGGTGGTCGAGCGGGGTTTTTGGAGGAGAGGTGGGGTGCTGTGGAGGGAGCGCGGTTTTCCGAGGTGGGGTGCAGGGGGGCGTCGTGGGGGGGTGCGCCGTGTCGTGGGGGGGAGACGCGGGGTGGGGTGGGTCGAGCGGGGTTTTCGGAGGCGTGGTGGTGTGGCGTGGAGGGAGCGGGGTTTTTCGAGGTGGGGTGCGGGGGGGGGGCGTCGTGGGGGGTGCGGTGGGGTGGGGGGGTGCGCCGTGTCGTGGGGGGGTGACGCGGGGTGGGGTGGGTCGAGCGGGGTTTTTTGAGGTGGGGTGCGGGGGGGGGGGGGGGGATATGCGCCGCGTCGTGGGGGGGTGCGGTGGGGTGGGGGGGTGCGCCGTGTCCTGGGGGAGTGACGCGGGGTTGGGTGGGTCGAGTGGGGTTTTTCGAGGTGGGGTGCGGGGGGGGGGGGGTATAGCGCCGCGTCGTGGGGGGGTGCGGTGGGGTGTGGGGGTGTGCCGTGTCGTGGGGGGCTGACGCGAGGTGGGGTGGGTCGAGCGGGGTTTTCGGAGGAGTGGTGGGGTGGTATGGAGGGAGCGGGGTTTTTCGAGGTGGGGTGCGGGGCGTCGTCGTTGGGGGGTGCGGTGGGGTGGGGGGTGCGCCGTGTCGTGGGGGGGAGACGCCGGGTGGGGTGGGTCGAGCGGGGTTTTCGGAGGCGTGGTGGTGTGGCGTGGATGGAGCGGGGTTTTTCGAGGTGGGGTGCGGGGGGGGCGTCGTGGGGGGGTGCGGTGGGGTGGGGGGGTGCGCCGTGTCGTGGGGGGGTGACGCGGGGTGGGGTGGGTCGAGCGGGGTTTTTCGAGGTGGGGTGCGGGGGGGCGTCGTGGGGGGGTGCGGTGGGGTGGGGGGGGTGCGCCGTGTCCTGAGGGAGTGACGCGGGGTTGGGTGGGTCGAGTGGGGTTTTTCGAGGTGGGGTGCGGGGGGGGGGGGGGATATGCGCCGCGTCGTGGGGGGGTGCGGTGGGGTGTGGGGGGTGTGCCGTGTCGTGGGGGGCTGACGCGAGGTGGGGTGGGTCGAGCGGGGTTTTCGGAGGCGTGGTGGGGTGGTATGGAGGGAGCGGGGTTTTTCGAGGTGGGGTGCGGGGCGTCGTCGTTGGGGGGTGCGGTGGGGTGGGGGGTGCGCCATGTCGTGGGGGGGTGACGCGGGGTGGGGTGGGTCGAGCGGGGTTTTCGGAGGCATTTGTGGTGTGGCGTGGAGGGAGCGGGGTTTCTCGAGGTGGGGTGCGGGGGGGGGCGTCGTGGGGGGGTGCGGTGGGGTGGGTGGGTGTGCCGTGTCATGGGGGTGGCGCGGGGTTGGGTTGGGTGGGGGAGTGACGAGGGGGGAAGGGGCGAAATTTGGAGGGGGGGGCGAATTTTTGGGGCGGGGGGGGGGAGGGGTGGGGTGGTGTGTGTTGAGGGGGGGGCGAAATTTCGAGGGGGGGAAGGGGAGGGGTGGTGTGGTGTGGTGTGTGTTGGGGGGGGGGGGATTTTTGAGGGGGGGGGGGGGGAGGGGTGGTGTGGTGTGGTGTGGTGTGTGTTGAGGGGGGGGGGTGGTGTGTGTTGAGGGCGGGGGGGGAGGGGGGATTTTTTTGGGGGGGGGGAGGGGTGGTGTGGTGTGGGGTGGTGTGTGTTGAGGGGGGGGGGGCGAATTTTTGGGGGGGGGGGAGGGGTGGGGTAATGTGTGTTGAGGGGTGGGCGAAATTTGGAGGGGGGGAAGGGGAGGGGTGGTGTGGTGTGTGTTGAGGGGGGGGGGGGGGGAAAGGGTGGGGAGGTGTGTATTGAGGGGGGGGGGCGAATTTTTGGGGGGGGGGGGGGGAGGGGTGGTGTGTGTTGGGGCCGGGGGGTGGGGGGGAAAATTTTGGAGGGGGGGGGAGGGGTGGTGTGGTGTGGTGTGTGTTGAGGGGGGGGGAGAATTTTGGAGGAGAGGTGGGGTGGTGTGGGTGAGTTGAGGGGGGGGGGGGGGTGGTGTCGTGTGTGTTGAGGGGGGGGCGGGGTGGTGTGGTGTGTGTTGAGGGGGGGGCGGGGAATTTTTGAGGGGGGGGGGAGTGGTTGTGTGGTGTGTGTTGGGGGGGGGGGTGGGGTGGTGTGTGTTGGGGGGGGGGGGGGATTTTTGGGGGGGGGGGGGGAGGGGTGGTGTGGTGTGTGTTGAGGGGGGGGGGAGGGGATTTTTGAGGGGGCGGGGAGGGGTGGTGTGGTGTTTGTTGAGGGGGGGGGGGGGGGGAGGTGTGTATTGAGGGGGGGGGGGGGGCGCGAATTTTTGGGGGGGGGTGGGAGGGGTGGTTTGTGTTGGGGGCGGGGGGGGGGGGGAAATTTTGGAGGGGGGGAGGGGGTGTGTGGTGTGGTGTGTGTTGAGGGGGGTGGCCGAATTTTGGGGGGGGGGGGGGGGGGGGTGGTGTGTGTTGGGGGGGGGGGGCGAATTTTTTGGGGGCGGGGGGGGAGGGGTGGGGTGGAGTGTGTTGAGGGGGGGGCGAAATTTGGAGGGGGGGAAGGGGAGGGGTGGTGTGGTGTGTGTTGAGGGGGGGGGGATTTTTGAGGGAGGGGGAGGGGTGGTGTGGTGTGGTGTGTGTTGAGGGGGGGGGGGGAATTTTTGAGGGGGGGGAGGCGTGGTGTGGGGTGGTGTGTGTTGAGGGGGGGGGGGGCGAATTTTTGGGGGGGGAAGGGGCGAAATTTGGACGGGGGGGGGGGGGGGGGGGGGGGCGAATTTTTGGGGGGGGGGGAGGGGTGGGGTGGTGTGTGTTGAGGGGAAGGCGAAATTTGGAGGGGGGAAGGGGAGGGTTGGTGTGGTGTGTGTTGAGGGGGGGGGGGGGATTTTTGAGGGGTGGGGGGGGCGAATTATGGAGGGGGGGGGAGGGGTGGTGTGTGTTGAGGGGGGGGCCAATTTTTTGGGGGGGGGGGGGCAAAATTTGGAGGGGGGGGGGAGGGGTGGTGTGGTGTGGTGTGTGTTGGGGGGGGGGATTTTTGAGGGGGGGGGGGGGGAGGGGTGGTGTTTTGTGTGTTGAGGGGGGGGGGGGGGATTTTTGAGGGGGGGGGAGGGGTGGTGTGGTGTGTTTTGAGGGGGGGGGGATGTGGTGGTGTGTGTTGGGGGGGGGGGAAATTTTTGGGGGGGGGAGGGGAGGTGTGGGGTGGTGTGTGTTGAGGGGGGTGGGGGGCGAATTTTGGAGGGGGGTGGGGGGCGAATTTTGGAGGGGGGGGGAGGGGTGGTGTGGTGTGGTGTGTGTTGAGGGGGGGGCCAATTTTTTGGGGGGGGGGGGGGGCAAAATTTGGAGGGGGGGGGGGGAGGGGTGGTGTGGTGTGGTGTGTTTTGAGGGGGGGGGGAGGGGTGGTGTTTTGTGTGTTGAGGGGGGGGGGGGGGGGGGAATTTTTGAGGGGGGGGGAGGGGTGGTGAGGTGTGTGTTGGGGGGGGGGGGTGGGGTGGTGTGTGTTGGGGGGGGGGGAGGGGTGGTGTGGGGTGGTGTGTGTTGAGGGGGGTGGGGGGGGAGGGGTGGTGTGGTGTGGTGTGTGTTGAGGGAGGGGGGGGGGGGGGGAATTTTTGGGGGGGAGAAGGGGCGAAATTTGGAGGGGGGGGGAGGGGTGGGGTGGTGTGTGTTGAGGGGGGGGCGAAATTTGGAGGGGGGGAAGGGGAGGGGTGGTGTGGTGTGGTGTGGTGTGTGTTGAGGGGGGGGGGAAGGGTGGGGAGGTGTGTATTGAGGGGGGGGGGCGAATTTTTTGGGGGGGGGGAGGGGTGGTGTGTGTTGGGGGCGGGGGGGCGGGAAGGGTGGGGAGGTGTGTATTGAGGGGGGGGGGCGAATTTTGGGGGGGGGGGGGGGGGAGGGGTGGTGTGGTGTGGTGTGGTGTGTGTTGAGGGGGGTGGCCGAATTTTTTCGGGGGGAGGGGTGGTGTGGTGTGTGTTGAGGGGGGGGGTGGGGTGGTGTGTGTTGAGGGGGGGGGGGGGGGGGGGCGAATTTTGGAGGGGGGGGAGGGGTGGTGTGGTGTGGTGTGTGTTGAGGGGGGGGGGGAGGGGTGGTGTGGTGTGTGTTGGGGGGGGGGTGGGGTGGTGTGTGTTGAGGGGGGAGGGGTGGGAAATTTTTGGGGGGGGGGGGCGAATTTTGGGGGGGGGGGGGGAGCGGTGGTGTGGTGTGGTGTGTGTTGAGGGGGGGGGGGGCGAATTTTTGGGGCGGGGGGGGAGGGGTGTTGTGGTGTGTGTTGAGGGGGGGGGATTTTTGAGGGGGGGGGGGGAGGGGTGGTGTGGTGTGTGTTGAGGGGGGGGGTGGGGTGGTGTGTGTTGAGGGGGGGGGGGGGGCGAATTTTGGAGGGGGGGGGGGGGGCAAAATTTGGAGGGGGGGGGGGAGGGGTGGTGTGGTGTGGTGTGTGTTGAGGGGGGGGGGGGGATTTTTGAGGGGGGGGGGAGGGGTGGTGTGGTGTGTGTTGAGGGGGGGGCGGGGAATTTTTGAGGGGGGGGGGGAGGGGTTGTGTGGTGTGTGTTGTGGGGGGGGGGGGTGGGGTGGTGTGTGTTGAGGGGGGCGGGGGGGGGGATTTTTTTGGGGGGGGGGGGGAGGGGTGGTGTGGTGTGGTGTGTGTTGAGGGGGGGGGGGATTTTTGAGGGGGGGGGGAGGGGTGGTGTGGTGTGTGTTGAGGGGGGGGCGGGGAATTTTTGAGGGGGGGGGAGGGGTTGTGTGGTGTGTGTTGTGGGGGGGGAGGGGGTGGGGTGGTGTGTGTTGAGGGGGGCGGGGGGGGGGATTTTTTGGGGGGGGGGGGGAGGGGTGGTGTGGTGTGGTGTGTGTTGAGGGGGGGGGGGATTTTTGAGGGGGGGGAGGGGTGGTGTGGTGTGTGTTGAGGGGGGGGCGGGGAATTTTTGAGGGGGGGGGAGTGGTTGTGTGGTGTGTGTTGTGGGGGGGGGGGGTGGGGTGGTGTGTGTTGAGGGGGGCGGGGGGGGGGGATTTTTTGGGGGGGGGGGGGGGGAGGGGTGGTGTGGTGTGGTGTGTGTTGAGGGGGGGGGGATTTTTGAGGGGGGGGAGGGGTGGTGTGGTGTTTGTTGAGGGGGGGGGGGGGTGGGGAGGTGTGTATTGAGGGGGGGGGGCGCGAATTTTTGGGGGGGGGGGGGAGGGGTGGTTTGTGTTGGGGGCGGGGGGGGGGGGGGGGCAAATTTTGGAGGGGGGGGAGGGGGTGTGTGGTGTGGTGTGTGTTGAGGGGGGTGGCCGAATTTTTGGGGGGGGGGGGGGGGTGGTGTGTGTTGGGGGGGGGGCGAATTTTTTGGGGGCGGGGGGGGGAGGGGTGGGGTGGTGTGTGTTGAGGGGCGGGCGAAATTCGGAGGGGGGGAAGGGGAGGGGTGGTGTGGTGTGTGTTGAGGGGGGGGATTTTTGAGGGGGGGGGAGGGGTGGTGTGGTGTGGTGTGTGTTGAGGGGGGGGGGGATTTTTGAGGGGGGGGAGGCGTCGTGTGGGGTGGTGTGGTGTGGTGTGTGTTGAGGGGGGGGGGAATTTCTGGGGGGGGAAGGGGCGAAATTTGGACGGGGGGGGCGAATTTTTGGGGGGGGGGGAGGGGTGGGGTGGTGTGTGTTGAGGGGAAGGCGAAATTTGGAGGGGGGAAGGGGAGGGTTGGTGTGGTGTGGTGTGGTGTGTGTTGAGGTGGGGGGGGATTTTTGAGGGGGGGGGGGGTGAATTTTGGAGGGGGGGGAGGGGTGGTGTGGTGTGGTGTGTGTTTAGGGGGGGGGCCAATTTTTTGGGGGGGGGGGCAAAATTTGGAGGGGGGGGGAGGTGTGGTGTGGTGTGGTGTGGTGTGGTGTGTGTTGGGGGGGGGGGGATTTTTGAGGGGGGGGGGAGGGGTGGTGTTTTGTGTGTTGAGGGGGGGGGGGATTTTTGAGGGGGGGGGAGGGGTGGTGTGGTGTGTGTTGAGGGGGGGGGGATGTGGTGGTGTGTGTTGAGGGGGGGGGGGGGAATTTTTGGGGGGGGGGAGGGGAGGTGTGGGGTGGTGTGTGTTGAGGGGGGTGGGGGGTGAATTTTGGAGGGGGGGGAGGGGTGGTGTGGTGTGGTGTGTGTTGAGGGGGGGGGCAAAATTTGGAGGGGGGGGGGGAGGGGTGGTGTGGTATGGTGTGTTTTGAGGGGGGGGGGAGGGGTGGTGTTTTGTGTGTTGAGGGGGGGGGGGGGAATTTTTGAGGGGGGGGGAGGGGTGGTGTGGTGTGTGTTGGGGGGGGGGGGGTGGGGTGGTGTGTGTTGAGGGGGGCGGGATTTTTGGGGGGGGGAGGGGTGGTGTGGGTTGGTGTGTGTTGAGGGGGGTGGGGGGGGGAGGGGTGGTGTGGTGTGGTGTGTGTTGAGGGGGGGGGGGGGGGCGAATTTTTGGGGGGGAGAAGGGGCGAAATTTGGAGGGGGGGGGGAGGGGTGGGGTGGTGTGTGTTGAGGGGGGGGTCAAATTTGGAGGGGGGGAAGGGGAGGGGTGGTGTGGTGTGGTGTGGTGTGTGTTGAGGGGGGGGGGGAAGGGTGGGGAGGTGTGTATTGAGGGGGGGGGCGAATTTTTGGGGGGGGGGAGGGGTGGTGTGTGTTGGGGGCGGGGGGGGGGAAGGGTGGGGAGGTGTGTATTGAGGGGGGGGTGGGCGAATTTTTGGGGGGGGGGGAGGGGTGGTGTGGTGTGGTGTGGTGTGTGTTGAGGGGGGTGGCCGAATTTTTTGGGGGGGGGGGGGGGGGTGGGGTGGTGTGTGTTGGGGGGGGCGAATTTTTTGGGGGCGGGGGGGGGGGGAGGGGTGGGGTGGTGTGTTTTGAGGGGGGGGCGAAATTTGGAGGGGGGGAAGGGGAGGGGTGGTGTGGTGTGTGTTGAGGGGGGGTGATTTTTGAGGGGAGGGGTGGTGTGGTGTGTGTTGACATGACGACGCGACGTGCTCCCCTCCCCTTAACACACCCACCCACCCACCATGACGCCCGCTCAAAAATTCTGCCCCCCTCCCCCCCCCCCCTCTCAACACACACCACACCACCCCTCCCCCCCCCCACCCCCCCTCAAAAATTCGCCCCCCCCCCCCCCCCCCCCCCCCCCCCGCCCCCCCCCTCCCCCCCCACCCCCCCTCAAAAATTCGGCCCCCCCCCCCCCCTTCAAAATTCGGCCCCTCTCTACACACACCAACCCCCCCCCCTCCCCCCCCCCCCCCCCCCCCCCCTCAAAAATTCGGCCCCCCCCCTCCCCCCCCACCCCCCCTCAAAAATTCGCCCCCCCCCCCCCCACCTTCAAAATTCGGCCCCTCTCTACACACACCAACCCCCCCCCCCCCCCCCCCCCCCCCCCCCCCCCTCAAAAATTCGGCCCCCCCCCTCCCCCCCCACCCCCCCTCAAAAATTCGGCCCCCCCCCCCCCCCCCTCCCCCCCCACCCCCCCTCAAAAATTCGGCCCCCCCCCCACCTTCAAAATTCGGCGCCCCCCCCCCCCCTCCAAAATTCGGCCCCCCCTCCCCCCCTCAACACGCCATGTCGCGAGGCGCCCTCCCCCCCCCCCCCCCCCCCCCCCAAGGAAAATTTCGGGCTTTGTAGGTATGCCTTGCCGTTGGAGCCGAAAACACCTATGAGGGAGTACTCCTTGTAGCTCCCTCACCCACGGTTTGGGCGTCGTGTTGATGCGCGTTGATAGCTCCACCCACCCTCCGTGACATGGTCCCTTGCTGAGCCCGTGCAAGCTTGTAAATGCTTTCTAGCTATGAATATGAAGTAAAGCCCCCAAGATGGGCCCTTTGGTAAAACCTCGCGTCGTGTTCCATTCCGTGTCGCGTTCCGTGACGTGTTCCGTGACGTGTTGAGGTGCCCCGTGACGCGTTCCGGGGTCAAAATGCAAAGTTTCCAGAAAGGGTCTAGTGCCGCCCCGGGGCCTAGACGGGGTCCCGAAAGGGTCCCGGAAGGGTCTCTGAGGGTTGGACCATCACACTTGGTATCAGAGCCGCCCTCACGGGTGGCGTGTGCAAACCATCGTGTTGGGGAGCCTGGGCTGAGGCGTAATGGAAAAACTTTGAAGGGTACCTTACTAGCACAAAAGATTGAGGTGGTGGAGAATTTTTACAGAAAAAAAAGAAGGATTATTGAAGATTTCTTTGAGTTGGGAGAGGAGATAAGGGGGTTGAAGAAGAAGATGGAGGCAGGGGGTGAGAAGGTAAAAAGGGAGTTGAGGAAGAAGGTGGGGAAGATGGAAGAGGATCAGGAGGAGCTGAAAGAAGACCTGATGGATCTGAACGATGACATCGAAAAGTGGATCGCAAAGAGAACCAAGGTGGAACAGTGGGAAGCACTAGAGGTGGAGAGTGACTTGAGGAAAAATTTTTCTTTGGATTTTGGAATGTCTATTGCTTACGGAGGAATGCCGGGAGAAAAAAGAGAAAGGATGGTGAGGAGGAGTGAGGATGAGGAGAAGGGGAGTGAGAAGGGGATGGAGAAGAGGAAAATAGTCGGTGCTGAGACGATGAAGTCTATGCAAAGGGAAGACGTGGTGAAGAGAAATGTAGAGGAGGAACGTGGGAAGATGAAAGGGGTGGAGAAGAAGAAAACAGATGATGCGGAGTTGAGGAAAGCTATGCCTAAACTTGTGAACGTGCCGCCACGGCGGTCTATGCCTACAAAATGTGTGGGGCCGAGTTCGAGCCCCGAATCAGAGGAAGAGGATGAGGAGGAAAGTGAGCATGAGGATGAGGGGAAGGAGAGGGCTATGAAGGCCCAATTTGTTCATCTAATGAAAATTATGCAAAAGGGTCTGAAGGAGCGGAGTATTTTGGAGGAGAATGGTATACGGGCTAAGGCAAAAGCGCCGGCCCCTTGTTTGAAAAGGAGGGATGTGGATGAGAAGGGTGTAGTGAAGAAGCGGAATGCAGATTTGGTGGTGAGGCAGGGTGTGCAGAAGGAGACGAATCTGAAGAAGAAGGTGGTGTTCAAGGAGGGGAATGGAATGAGGTGTGTTGGGGATGGAGTGTGGATTGAGGAGATGGACGAGGCCGAAGAGGCTAAGTCAAAATCTGATGCTGAGAATGTGCTGCGGGGCGATATGCCATATGTGCTAGAAGAGATAGGAGGAAAGGGGAAGAGGAAAGAAGGAAGGAAAGGGGAGAAGAAGGAAGGCTCGTCCGGCCCAGCGAGCATAAACGAACTGGGACCACATGCTAAGCCCGATAATCGTGTTGAACCAAAAACGTGTGCTGAGTTGAAAAAATGTGTTGATGATGGAGTGAAGCGGGGTATGGAAAGGAGTGAGCTGAAGAAGAATAACATATGGGAGCAAAGTGGCGTGAAGCGGGAAGGAGATGGAATGGTGAAGCGTGGGATTGAATGGAAGTATGTTGGAGTGGAGGAAGGGAAGGAAGGCTCGTCGGGCCCAGCGAGCATAAATGAACTGGTGCCTTGTATTTTACCATGTATAGATATTGAGATGAGGAATAGTAGCCAAATGAGGCGTGTTGAGTTAGTAGGTAAGGAAGTTTTGAAATGTGTTGAGATAGGAGAGAAGAAGGAAGACTCGTCTAGCCCAGCGAGTATAAAAGAACTGGTGCCATGTAAGCTATCGTGTGCGAATGAGGAGAAAGAAGGAGAGGGTGTTTTGGAGTGCGTTGAAGAGGAGGAGATGAAGGAAGACTCGTTTGGCCCAGCGAGTATAAACGAACTGGAGCCTTGTATTTCTCGGTTTTTGAGTTGTGTGGGAGAGGAGGAGGTGAAGGAAGACTCGTCTAGCCCAGCGAGTATAAACGAACTGGAGCCCCGCGTTTTACAGAGTAAAGTAGATAAGAAGGTATGTAGGAATGGTGTGAGGAAGAAGGTAGGAGTAGGAGAGGAGAAGGAAGGCTCGTCCGGCCCAGCGAGCATAAACGAACTGGGACCATCTTGTATGCTAAGTAAGAATGCGGAAGTATGTATAGGAGTAGGGAAGGGTAAGGAGGACTCGTCGGGGCCAGCGAGTATAAACGAACTGGTGCCTTGTGTTTTGTCTGATGAAAAGCGGAAGATTGCGGATGAGGAAGACTCCTTGCGCCGGGAGGATAAACGAACGGGCAACCTGGGTGTTAAGCTCGTGAGCCGCGAGGTTAAACAAATGGCCGGATGTGTTGAGATTGGGGAAGACTCCTTGCGCCGGGAGAATAAAAGAACGGGCAACCATTGTGTGAAGCTCGTGAGCCGCGAGGGTAAACGAATGGCCGGGTGTGTTGAGGAGAATGGAGAGGAGCTCGTGAGCCGCGAGGGTAAACGAATGGCCGGGTGTGTTGAGGAGGATGGAGAGGAGCTCGTTAGCCGCGAGGGTAAAAGAATGGCCTTGTGTGATGAGGATGGCTCCTTGCGCCGGGAGGGTAAACGAATGGTTGCACGTTGGGTGAAGAAGGAGAGGAAGAGGAGAGTTGAGGTAGAGAGGAGTAGTGAGGAGATGAGGAGAAAGCGTGTTGGAGAGGAAGGAAGTGTTGAGAAGAGGAAGAGAAGGAGAGTATGGAAACCTGTGAACAAATCATCTGTACGCGGGGCAAAGGAGGAGACTATCTCGTCAAATCCAATGCCCCTTGAATCCGAATCGGCTAGCAGGCCACAGCGGGTTAGCTTTCGCAAGAAAGTGAAGTCCCCCTGCTGCGAAACCGAGGAGGAGTTAACTTGTGCATCAATGGCTGATTCCGAGGGTGCAAAGCCCTCATGCAGCAAGCGAGGAGCAATGGCCGATTTCGAGGGTAACAGACCCTCACGCGGCATAAAGATTGGGAGTGCTGGGGAGCTCCGAGTGTGGTCCAACCATGGCAAGTGTGTCTTCAGGAGGCGAACCCAAAAGGTGAGTTTCAGGGAGGCTCATGAGTCAAGGAAACCCACGTGCGCAGTCAAGCCCATTCTGGTCTCTGGGCCTAAGGGATGCAACCATCTTGGCGGAATCAAAGTGGCCGAAAGACTACGAGATGAAACCAAGGAGGAGGCAAGGAGGCTTCACACTCCTATGAGTTCCATGCAGATCCGGCTCTTCAAGGAGCAAGCAATGAAGAAGGGGGCGAGGTGTGAAGGCTTAGCTCCCGCGCGTGCTGTCAAGACGGATCCGGGCATGTTCAGGCCCATTTCTGAAGCAAAGCGAGGCGTGGTGGCCCCTCACCGAGAGTTGCTTGAGCAGATGGGAACCTTCTTGTCTTTTCAGGCCATACAGGGCCAGTTCGACGTGACTACGGCGGGGGACATAACCTTCGCAATGCAAGCCCGAAGGTTCAACGCTATGCAATGGACCAGACAGGCTTTCATGTTCTGCGTAGAGATTGATCTGGCCATCAAGGGCCTGAAATTTCAAGTTGGCTTGGCATGTACGGATAGATCTAGAGCCTGCCTTCTTTTCTTGCGCATGAGACAGTCAGATCTGGGCAACAGAGGCCCGAAGGTGATCGCGGCGAGGGAAATGGCCCTCACACTCCAGGCGCGGCGGTTTGATGCAACCCATCAGGTCGTCACGAGCTGGCCAGGCGCTCTAACTCTCCAGTCCAACCAGGGTCCGTGCTCTCATCCTATCCTTCGGCCGGGGCAAACTTCAAGAAGGGTGGGGGCATTTGATGCGGGAGACTCGAATCTCTCGCGGCAGGCTAAGCGACGTGCTCCTTGCGGGTGCGCCGTGCGGACTGTTCCTGGCACACGTGCTCCTCGTGCAGCTCAGTCCAACGGAAAACTTCCCCAGATCTTCTTCAAGCTGACTCTAAGTGGGTTCAAAGAGTGTGCCGCAACGTGGGGAAGAATTCCAAGCATCCTAAGTGCTCCCCTCATAGGTCAGTCCAACAGAAGACTTCCCCGAATCCAACTCAAGCTTCACAAAGTTCAGTTCAAGGTGTGTGCTGCAACGCGGGGAAGGATTCTAGACGCGAGTGAAATGGATCTCGCGCGAAGGGCCAAACGGCATGCTGCTTCCCAGCAGGTCGGGTGGTTTTCTTCAAAAAGAGCTTCATGTCAGATTCGTGCCTTCAAGGGCACAAAGAAGACAGCTAGAAGAAAAGGGCGCACGCTACTGAAGATTCGGACGATGGAGGTCCAACTCTTTTCAAGGGGAGGTGCGTTCAAGGCAAAACGCACCTCGTACACTCCCTTCATCGGCAGTGAAGTGCAAGATCTCGCCAACGGGGGCCTTCTTTCGCAAGGTGTCATCGCCTGGACCCTTGCATTCTGGGCTTGGCATTCAGAGTGAAAGCTGCTTGCTAAGTCCTTAGTCCACAGGCAGCTCGGCGCGCTCAAGCTGCTTGGCCTAAGTTGGAGCATGGGTGCACAACATGTCTTCGACTGGGTTACCCTCCATTCTGTGCTTGTAAATTTTGGTCAGCAGGTGGATGGGTTGATGTGCACAATAAAGTCTCTTTCACAGTTCTGCCCAAGTCCCATTCTACTCCACAATTGTAAATTGAGTCAGTGGGTGGAATGCAAGAAGTATGAAAAGTCCATGTTTCACGTTTGTAAATAGAGTCAGTGAGCATGGCACCTAGCGGGTAGACACTGGCCGCCTTGATAGTGAGGCGTGTTAAGACCCCCGACGATAAATATGAGTCTGAGTCATACTTGCAATTTTCAAAGGCTAGTAAGTTGTGCCTCCCCCACTCGATGTGGTCATCGAGTTTTTTCAAGGGGAGGTGTGTATGAGGGAGTACTCCTTGTAGCTCCCTCACCCACGGTTTGGGCGTCGTGTTGATGCGCGTTGATAGCTCCACCCACCCTCCGTGACATGGTCCCTTGCTGAGCCCGTGCAAGCTTGTAAATGCTTTCTAGCTATGAATATGAAGTAAAGCCCCCAAGATGGGCCCTTTGGTAAAACCTCGCGTCGTGTTCCATTCCGTGTCGCGTTCCGTGACGTGTTCCGTGACGTGTTGAGGTGCCCCGTGACGCGTTCCGGGGTCAAAATGCAAAGTTTCCAGAAAGGGTCTAGTGCCGCCCCGGGGCCTAGACGGGGTCCCGAAAGGGTCCCGGAAGGGTCTCTGAGGGTTGGACCATCACAACACCTATGAGGGAGTACTCCTTGTAGCTCCCTCACCCACGGTTTGGGCGTCGTGTTTGATGCGCGTTGATAGCTCCACCCACCCACCGTGACATAGTCCCTTGCTGAGCCCCGGTGAATCATGTAAATACTTTCTACCTATGAATATGACGTGAAGCCCTCAAGATGGGCCCTTGGGTATATCTCGTGCCGTGTTATGTGCCGTGTCGCGTTCCGTGACGCGTCGGGGTGCCCCGTGACGTGCCGGGGGGTCGAAATGGCAAACTTGTGGAATGGGTCTAGTGCTTCCCCGGGGCCTAGACGGGGTCCCCAGGGGGTCCCGAGCGGGTCTCTGAGAGTCGGATCACCACACTTGGTATCAGAGCCGCCCTCGCGGGTGGCATGTGCTTACCCCCGTGTTGGGGAGCCTGGGCTGAGGCGTGTTGAGAAAGCTTCGAAGAGCACCGTGCCCAAGGCAGGAATTGATGCTGCAGAGCATATTTATAAAAAAAAAAGAAGCCTTCTTGAAGATTTTTATGATCTAGAGTATGACCTGCAAGGTTTGGTGGAAAAGCTAGGGCGTGAAAGGGGAAACGGGGCAAATGCTCCCTCCCAAATTCGTTTTGAGCTCGAAAAGAAGATGTGTGTGATTGAGGAGAGGCAGGATGAGATAAAGAGAAGGTTGAAGAGTACGAATGAGGAGATTGAGGTGTGGAGAGAGAAGACGCTGAGGAAAGGAGATTGGGATGCTTTGGAAGTAGAAAGTGAGTTGAAAAGAAAAATTGCGTTGGATTATGATGCATCAGTTGCTACAGGCGGAATGCCGGGAATGAGGAAAGGAGTGGAGGTTGAAAAGGAGAGTAGAGGAAGGGGAGGCGAAGAGAAAGGGGTGGAGAAGAAGAAGATTGGTGCTGAGATGAAGAAGTCTATGCAAAAGGAAAATGATGGGAAGAGATATGCGGAGGAGGAATGTGGGAGTAAAAGAATGGTGGGGAAGGTGAAAACGAGTGATGTCAAAGGGAAGAAAGCTATGCCTAGTTCTATGAATCTGCCGTTGCAGCGGCCTGTGCATTCAAAATGTGGGGGGCCGAGTTCGAGCTCCGAATCAGAAGATGAAGATGATAAAGGGAGTGAGGACGAGGAAGAGGGGAGTGAAGAGAGGATGCGGGCAATGAAAGCCCAGCTTGCGGAGTTGATGAAAGTTATGCAAAAAGGTATGAAGCAGCGTGGAGTGATGATGGAAGCCAAGACAAAGGGAGTGAAGAAGAGTATGGAGAGTGGAAAGGAAAAGGATGGAGTGCAGGGTAAGGCAGTGCAGCCGGCCCCAGTTTTAAAGAAGGTGTGTGTTGATGAGAAGGATATGATGAAGAAGAAAGGTGCAAAGTTGAGCAGGGAAAATAACGTGGTGGAGAGAAAGTTGAAGAAGAAAGATGTGTTGGAGGATGCTGACAAGAAGAGATGTGTTGTGAATGGAGTAGTGATTGAGGAGGTGGATGAAACCAAAGAAGCAAAGTTCAAATCCTGTGTGTCTAGTGTGCTGCGGGGTGATATCCCCTATGTTTTGGAAAAGATAGAAGAGAAGGTGAGAGGAGAGAAGAAGGAAGGCTCGTCCGGCCCAGCGAGCAAAAACGAACTGGGACCATATGCTGAATGGAAGGGTTATACGAAGATTGAGGTGAAGTGTGCTAAGGTGAAGGAAGAGAAAGAGTTGAAGCAGGAGGTTGAGTTGAAGAGTAGAGATGGGAAGGCAGAAATGAAGAGGATGTTGGGGAAGGAGGTGGTGCAAGCCGAAAGAGTACCAAAGCGAGTTGAGTTGAGAAGAGAAGAGAGGATGAAGGGAGCGGATGCTGAGCGAAGATATGTTGGAGTGGGAGAGAAGAAGGAAGGCTCGTCCGGCCCAGCGAGCATAAACGAACTGGGACCACGTGTTTTTTCTTGTGAACCTATAAAGCCAAAAAAGGGTGATGATTTGAAGCCTAGAGCGGAGGTTGAGCTGAAGCGTGGGGAAGAGAAGATGAGGAGGGAAAGAATGAAGGAGAAGGAAGGGTGGTGTGCAGAAAGGGCGCAAAAGCGCAGTGAGTTGAGGTGTGTTGGAGGGGAGGAAGTGAAGGAAGGCTCGTCTGGCCCAGCGAGCATAAACGAACTGGTGCCCTGTATTTTACCATGTACAAAGGTTGAGATGAGGAGTAGTAATGAGGCGAGGTGTGTTGAGGTAGGAGATAAGGAAGTTTTGGAGGGTTGTATTAGAAAGGAGTTGAAGGGTAATGTTTTGAGGTATGCAGGAGTAGGAGAGGAGAAGGAAGACTCGTCTAGCCCAGCGAGTATAAATGAACTGGTGCCTTGTGTGCTACCTAGTGCGGATATAAAGACGAAGAAAGGGGATGTTTTGAAGGGTGTCGGAGTAGGGGAGAAGAAGGGAGACTCGTCCGGCCCAGCGAGTATAAACGAACTGGAGCCTTGTATTTCACTGTTTTTGAGTAGTGTGGGAGAAGAGGAGGAGAAGGAAGACTCGTCTAGCCCAGCGAGTATAAATGAACTGGTGCCTTGTACCCTGTTAAGCATTGATAGTGAGGTAAAGTATAGTGATAAAATAGATAAAGAGGATGCGGAAGTGTGCATAGGAGTAGGGAAGAGTAAGGAAGACTCGTCGGGGCCAGCGAGTATAAAAGAACTGGTACCTTGTGTTTTGTTGGAAGAGGATACGAAGTTGAGGAAAGGTGCTAAAGAGAAAACCAATGGTGAGAAGAAGGAAGACTCGTCTAGCCCAGCGAGTATAAATGAACTGGTGCCAACATCTTGGTTTGCTGTGGATGCGGAGATGAAGAGTGACATGGATGTGAAGAGGAGTGTTGAGATGAAGGAAGACTCGTCTAGCCCAGCGAGTATAAATGAACTGGTGCCTGGTGTCGGTCCGATGGTGGATGAAAAGTGGAAGCTTGTGGATGGGGAAGACTCCTTGCGCCGGGAGAATAAACGAACGGGCAACCCTTGTGAAGAACTCGTTAGCCGCGAGTATAAAAGAATGGCCAGGTGTGTTGAGGTGTGTGATGAGGAGCTCGTGAGCCGCGAGGGTAAACGAATGGCCGGGTATGTTGAGGAGGATGAGGAGGAGCTCGTTAGCCGCGAGGGTAAAAGAACGGCCTTGTGTGTGGAGGAAGGCTCCTTGCGCCGGGAGGGTAAACGAATGGCTGCACGTTGGGTGAAGAAGGAGAGGAAAAGGAGAGGTGGAGAAGAGAGGAGTAGTGTAGACAAGGAGAGGAAGCGTGTTGGAGCGGAAGGAAGTGGAGTGAAGGAGAGGAAAAGAAGGAAAATTTGGAAACCTGTGAACTACTCGTTCGTTGGTGGGGCAAAGGAGGAGACCCTTGTGTCAAATCCAATGCCCCCTAAGTTAACTTGTGCGCCAATGGCTGATTCTGAGGGTGCAAAGCCCTCATCCAGCAAGCGGGGAGCAAAGGCCGAGTCCGAGGGTAACAGACCCTCACGCGGCATCGAGATTGGGAGTGCTGGGGAACTCCGAGTGCGGTCCAACCATGTCGAGTGGGCTTTCAGGAGGCGAACCCAAGTGGTTGAGTCAGGGAACGGCATCGAACCCGCGCTCAACATGAAGGTGAGTTTCAGGGAGGCGCATGAGTCAAGGAAACCCACGTGCGCAATCAAGTCCATTCAGGTCTCTGGGCCAAAGGGATGCGACCGTCTTGGGGAAGTCAAAGTGGCCGAAAGACCGCGAGATGGAACCAAGGGGGAAGCGTGGAGGCTTCACACTCCAATGAGTTCCATGCAGATCCGGCTCACCAGGGAGCAAGAAACGAAGGAGAGGGCGAGGCGTGAAGGCTTGGCTCTCGTTCGCGCTGACAAGACAGATCCGGGCATGCACAGGCCCTTTTCTAGAGCAAAGCGAGGTGTGGTGCCCCCTCACCGAAAGTTGCTTGAGAAAATGGAAATCTCCTTGTCTAATCAGGCCATGCAGGGCCAGTTCAATGCGACTACGGCGGGGGACATAGCCCTCCTACAAGCCATGAATAGGCTGCAAGCTCTCATGTACTTCATCGCAATTGATGTGGCCAGCAGGGGCCTGAATTCTCAAGGAGGCATGGCATGTACGGATGGATCTAGAGCCTGCTTTCTTTTCTTGCACATGAAACAGACGGATCTGGGCAACAGAGGCCCGAAGGTAATTGCGGCGAGGGAAATGGCCCTCACTCTCCAGGCGCGGCGGTTTGATGCAACCCATCAAGTCGTCACGAGCTGGCCAGGTGCTCCACCTACCCAGTCCAACCAGGGTCATTGCTCTCGTCTCATCCTTCTACCGGGGCGCGCGTCAACGAAGGCGGGGGCATTTGATGCGGGAGACTTGGATCTCACGCGGCGAGCTAATCGGCATGCAGCCTCTAGGCATGTCGTACGGTTTGCTCCTGTTACACGTGCTCCTCGTGCACCTCAGTCCAACGGAGGACTTCCCCGGATCTACTTCGAGCTTAAAGCAACCAATTTTAAGGTGTATGCTGCAATGTGGGGGACGATTCCAGACAACCTCTGCGCTCCCCTTGCAATGCAGTCCAAAAGAAGACTTCCCCGAAGCTACTTCAAGCCTCAAGATTATTCCAAGGGATGCGCCACAATGCGGGGAAGAATTCTAGACGCGGGAGAGATGGATCTCGCGCGGAGGGCCAAACGGCATGTTGCATCTCAACAGGTCGGGTGGTCTTCTTTAAAAAGAGCTTCAAGACAGATTCCAAGACAAGCTAGAGAG
Organism: Lygodium microphyllum; assembly: GCF_053477565.2. Classification (NCBI taxonomy): domain Eukaryota; kingdom Viridiplantae; phylum Streptophyta; class Polypodiopsida; order Schizaeales; family Lygodiaceae; genus Lygodium; species Lygodium microphyllum. Next base: position 147,043,844 of record NC_141150.1, on the reverse strand, counting down.
CGTGCGGCATCGAAGATTCGGACGATGAAGGTCCAGCTCTTTTCAAGGGGAGGTGCGTTCAAGGCAAAACGCACCTCTTACACTCTCTTCATCGGCACTGAATTTCAAGATGTGGCCAAGGAGGGCTCTCTACTGCAAGGTGTCATTGCCTGGACCCTTGCTTTTCGGGCTTGGCATTCAGAGTGAAAGCTGCGTGTTAAGTCTGGAGTCCACAAGCAGTGCTGCGCGCTCAAGCTGCTTGGCCCATGTTGGAGCATGGAGCACAACGTGCCTTCGACTGGGTTACCCTCCATTCTGTGCTTGTAAATTTGGTCAGCAGGTGGATGGGTTGATGTGCCCAATAAAGTCTCTTTCACAATTTTGCACAAGTCCCATTCTACTCCACAATTGTAAATTGAGTCAGTGGGTGGAATGCAACAGATATAAAAAGTCCATGTTTCACAGTTGTAAATAGAGTCAGTGAGCATGGCACCTAGCGGGTAGACACTGACCACCTTGATAGTGAGGCGTGTTAAGACCCCCGACGATAAATATGAGTCTAAGTCTAATCACCATTTTTCAAAAAGGCCAGTAAGTTGTGCCTCCCTCACTCGATGTGGTCATCGAGTTTTTTCAAGGGGAGGTGTGTATGAGGGAGTACTCCTTGTAGCTCCCTCACCCACGGTTTGGGCGTCGTGTTTGATGCGCGTTGATAGCTCCACCCACCCACCGTGACATAGTCCCTTGCTGAGCCCCGGTGAATCATGTAAATACTTTCTACCTATGAATATGACGTGAAGCCCTCAAGATGGGCCCTTGGGTATATCTCGTGCCGTGTTATGTGCCGTGTCGCGTTCCGTGACGCGTCGGGGTGCCCCGTGACGTGCCGGGGGGTCGAAATGGCAAACTTGTGGAATGGGTCTAGTGCTTCCCCGGGGCCTAGACGGGGTCCCCAGGGGGTCCCGAGCGGGTCTCTGAGAGTCGGATCACCACAACACCTATAGGGGAGGTACCCTACTCGAGGCTTGGCTCTCCTTGGGCGCGTCGCGGCATGGGGCCGTAGTGCGTGTCGCTTGGGTATGGTTAAGTGGCTCGGGGCTTCCCCCAGGCATAGGTGAGTGGGGATGGTGAGTGCAAACAGTGAGAGTGAGGGGGAAAGGGTAGTCTTTTTATGGGGCGAGAGGTGAGTGGGGTGTTGTGCTACCTCAAAGGGTTTCGGAGGTGCGTCCTTGCGTGAGCACCAAAAACTTTCAAGTGCCATGAGGAATTCCCCGCCCGATGGGGGGAGATAACAAGGTGGACTGCTGAGTCGCGTCGGCGCTGGGCCGTGGCGTGTTACCTTCCGTGTCGCCCTCCGTGGCGTGTTGAGCTATGCCGTGCCGTGGTGCCATGTTGAGTTGGGAAAACCGTGCTATGCCGCGATGTATCATGTTATGGTGCCGTGTTGAGCCCCAAGGGGCGTGATATGCCGAGTTGAGGTGTGTTTTGGGGTGAAGGCATGTTTTTGGCAATTTTGGAGTTTTGTAACACTTGGTATCAGAGCGGGCCCCCGTGACGCATCGGAGGCGTCTAGAGGCGGGGAGGGGCAAAAATATGCAAAAATAGGCAAAAATTCAAAATTTTTCAGAAAAATTTCGAAAAAATCATAAAAAATTCAAAAAAATTCGAAAATTCATAAAAAATTCAAAAAATGGGAAAACATAAGAAAAGTGGGAAAAAAGTTAAAAATGACCAAAAGGAAGAGGAAAAAGGGCATTACGAAGCCGAAAAGCTGAGAATTGAGAACTTGTATGCTTCGAAAAATAAGGTGTTGGCACAATGGTTTGACTGCGAAGATGAACGGAGGATTTGGTGGGCTACAAAAGTGGATTGGGTGCAGAAAGGGTACAGTTTTTCTAAACAAGAAGAGCGTGATTTGGAAGACAGATTGGCTAGGGTGAAGGACAAACAGAGTGACATCAAAACGCTACTACGAGCGCTGAATGGAAAGATCGATGAATGGGTTGAAGAACACAGGAGTAATACAAGAATTGATTTGTTACTCATAGAACGCGATTTAAGAATGGAAATCTTTGAAGATTATGGGGAGGGGATCGCTGGAAGCAAAATGCCAGATGAAAAAGGAAAAGCTGCGAAACCCCAAGTAGTTCAAATGGAGGCATGTGCTCAAAAGACAAATCTTAGTGGTAAAGTGACAAATGAAAAAGGTAAAACTACAAAGCCGCAGGTAGTTCAAGCAGAGGCAGACGCTCAAAAGTTGAATTCTAGTAGTAAGAGTGAAGGAAAAGCTACGAAAACCCAAATAGTTCAAAGGAAGTCATGTGCTCAAAGGACAGATCATGGTAGCAAGAGAAAGGTGAGGGATAATAGGGGAAGCAATACGGATCTTGAGGCTAGAAGTCAATTGGCTAACGCTGAAAGGATTCTATCTAGTGGAACGCTGGGGGCAGACGAGTGCAAGGCCCTACAACAGGTGATGTTTTTATTAAAGGAGAAGCTGGCGGAGCGTGAAAATCAGTATGGGAAAGATGCCAAGCTGCTAGAGGCCATGGGCGACTCAGGAGACGAAGATTCAGAGACCGGGGAACCGGAGACATACAAAGAGGAGCCATGGTTAGATGAGGAGATAGATTGGGAGGCCGAACTGAAAATCCGCGAACAGATAATAGAAGAAGCAAACCAAAGGGAAAGAGAAAGGGCCATGTTATACGAAGATTCAGGCCAGTTCGATGATGCCGCGACGGAAGAAAGGTGTGAAGGGAGTTACTGGGGTGGAAGAGTAGAGTGGGTGGCAAATGCGCCATACCACGATTATTGTGACGAACCTGCAGAGAATTACATGTATGGGGAGCAGTTTGAAGATCAGTATACTAGATACGAAGACTACACATGGAAAGAGAGCGAACAGCGGCTGGAAGGCTATGAGGAACAAGGGTTTAATCTAGAATACGAAACCAATCATTCACACGAAAGGACAACATGGGAAGAGGAAACAGGCTATCAAGATGAGTATGACAAATTTTCAGAACCAGGGTATGAAGCAGACGCGGACGAGTGGCAAGGGGAAAACGAGGAGGCCTATGGGCCGTATCATGAAGAGGATGACCACATGTTTTATTCAGCACAACCAGTTGAGACAAATGAGTCTAGTTTTGTGTTTGATGGAGTGTTGGTGGAGGAGTGCGCGGAGGAGAAGACGACCTGCGGGTCAGACCTATTACCGGAAGGGGTGGTTCTTGAGGAGTGCGCATGGAAGGGCGAGGCAAAGGAAGCCGAGCCCCAAGCAGATGATACTTCGGAACAAGCGGTGGAGGATTCGGATGAAGAGATGGAGGATGTTGGCGAGGATGAAGGGGAAGACTCCTGCACCTGGAGGGAGTATAAAGAAATCAGGGCAGACTACTCAGAGACTCCTGGACCTAGGGGGAGTATAAATAATCCAGGACAGGATGGGCTGGGAGCCTGGGAGTTGGAGGGGCGTGTGGAGGAACTCGTGAGCCGCGAGTATAAACGAATGGCCGAAAGTGAGGAGCTTGTAGAAGAACTCGTGAGCCGCGAGTCTAAACGAACGGCCAAACAGGATGAAGAACTCGTGAGCCGCGAGGATAAAGAAACGGCCGTGGGTGAAGAAAGGGTTGAAGGAGAAGGCAGGGAACTCGTGAGCCGCGAGTCTAAACAAACGGCCGAACAGGACAAGCTCGTGAGCCGCGAGGATAAAGAAATGGCCGGATGTGGGGTAGAAGAGGGAGAAGGCATAATACTCGTGAGCCGCGAGGATAAAGAAACGGCCGTGTGTGGAGTGGAGAGCGGAGGAGAAGGCAGAAGACTCGTGAGCCGCGAGGATAAAGAAACGGCCGTGTGTGGAGTGGAAAGCGGAGGAGAAGGCACAATACTCGTGAGCCGCGAGGATAAAGAAATGGCCGTGTGTGGAGAGGAGAGCGAAGGAGAAGGCACAATACTCGTGAGCCGCGAGGATAAAGAAACGGCCGTGTGTGGGGTGGAAAGCGGAGGAGAAGGCACTGTACTCGTGAGCCGCGAGGATAAAGAAACGGCCGGTTGTGGAGAAAAGGGTGGAGGAAGAGGTATCGTACTCGTGAGCCGCGAGGATAAAGAAACGGCCGGATGTGGAGTGGAGAGTGAAGGAGAAAGCAGAAGACTCGTGAGCCGCGAGGATAAACGAATGGCCGAGTATGGGGAAGAACAGGATGGGGAAGAGGGAAAAGGTGCAAAGGAGCGGACAAAGAAAAAATCTATTGATACTGCAAGACTCAAGGCGAAGGGGGAGACAACAGAGTCGATCCCGGAGTCCCAACAAACCAAGTCGGCTAGCAAGGGAAGGCATGTATGCTTCAGCAATGAGCTGCAGGTGTTCTCTTGCAAAACTGATGCGGTCAGAGATTGTGCAAAAGTGGCTGATTACGAGGGAAGCGAGCCCTCATACAGCGGAGAAGACGGGGGTACTGGGGTGCCCCTTGTGTGGACAGATGGCGACGAGTGGATCTTCTGGAACGGGACTCAAGTTGCGGAGGTGCACGAGGCTGGGGACCTTGTACTTCGGATGAGAGTGTCTTTCAGGGAGTCCACTTCAAACTTGAAGTCTACTTGCGCGTTCAAGTCTATTCCGGTCTCAGGGCCAAAGGGTTGCAACCTGCTGGGTGACGTCATCGTGGTCGGATGGCTTCATGGCCGAGCCGAGCAAGTTGTACGGAGGCTTCACCCTCCTGAGGATCAAAGTCAGATTCGGCTCAATAAGGGGCCTAGCTCATCTGCCTACGCCAAGTGTGAAGGCTTGGCTCCAACATGTGCCCATAAGTTTTATCTCGGCGGAAGAAGGCCAATGCTCACAGCCAAAGAAATGGATTTGGCAGTGAGGGCAAGGCGGTATGCGGTAACCCCGCGGTCCGACTTGTGCAAGCTATTCTGTACTTACTTGCAAAATCAGGCCAGTCAGGGCAGCTTCGAGGTGGACACAGCGAGAGAGATGGCCCTCGCGTTGCAAGCTAGACGGTTTGATGGCTTTCATCAAGTCCGCCTAACTTACATGCAGGTGACCCAGCTCAATCTAGCCAAGCAGGGCCTCTTAGTGCAAGCCGGCGCAGTATGGCAATCTTTTAGCAATGGCCTCTGCATTCATTTGCGCATCACTGAGATAAATCGGGCCGGAGGGGGCCAACATAGTTGGCTTCGGCAGGTGTGTGCGGTCAAGTCGGATCTAGCCAAAAAGGGCTCAAAACGAAGAAGAGTAAAGCACGCGGGGACAATGGACCTTGCGAGGAGAGCGCACCGACACGCAGCACCGCAGGTAAAATCTAAGCGCTTTACAGGTAAACTCCCGAAGATCCGTGCCAGACAGGGCACTCCAAGAAGGAAAAGAAAGACCAAGGACGGCGCGGCAAAATGGGATCGGGCGTTCCGCGCAAGGCGGCACG
>NC_141150.1:147020936-147028436 GCF_053477565.2 Lygodium microphyllum | reverse complement strand
CGTGGCGGGTGACGCGGGGTGGGGTGGGTCGAGCGGGGTTTTCGGAGGCGTGGCGGGGTGCTGTGGAGGGAGCGGGGTTTTTCGAGGTGGGGTGCGGGGGGGCGTCGTGGGGGGGTGCGCCGTGTCGTGGGGGGGTGACGCGGGGTGGGGTGGGTCGAGCGGGGTTTTTGGAGGAGAGGTGGGGTGCTGTGGATGGAGCGCGGTCTTTCGAGGTGGGGTGGGGGGGGGGGGGGGGTCGTGGGGGGGTGCGGTGGGGTGGGGGGTGCGCCGTGACGCGGGGTGGGGTGGGTCGAGCGCGGTTTTTTGGAGGCGTGGCGGGGTGGTGTGGAGGGAGCGGGGTTTTTCGAGGTGGGGTGCGGGGGGGGCGTCGTGGGGGGGTGCGCCGTCTCATGGGGGAGTGACGCGGGGTTGGGGTGGTCAAGCGGGGTTTTTGGAGGAGAGGTGGGGTTTTTGGAGGAGAGGTGGGGTGCTGTGGAGGGAGCGGGGCTTTTCGAGGTGGAGTGCGGGGGGGCGTCGTGGGGGGGTGCGCCGTGTCGTGGGGGGGAGACGCGGGGTGGGGTGGGTCGAGCGGGGTTTTCGGAGGCGTGGTGGTGTGGCGTGGAGGGAGCGGGGTTTTTCGAGGTGGGGTGCGGGGGGGCGTCGTGGGGGGGTGCGCCGTGTCGTGGGGGGGGTGACGCGGGGTGGGGTGGGTCGAGCGGGGTTTTTGGAGGAGAGGTGGGGTGCTGTGGATGGAGCGCGGTCTTTCGAGGTGGGGTGGGGGGGGGGGGCGTCGTGGGGGGGTGCGGTGGGGTGGGGGGTGCGCCGTGACGCGGGGTGGGGTGGGTCGAGCGCGGTTTTTTGGAGGCGTGGCGGGGTGGTGTGGAGGGAGAGGGGTTTTTCGAGGTGGGGTGCGGGGGGGGCGTCGTGGGGGGGTGCGCCGTGTCATGGGGGAGTGACGCGGGGTTGGGGTGGTCAAGCGGGGTTTTTGGAGGAGAGGTGGGGTTTTTGGAGGAGAGGTGGGGTGCTGTGGAGGGAGCGGGGTTTTTCGAGGTGGAGTGCGGGGGGGCGTCGTGGGGGGGTGACGCGGGGTGGGGCTGGTCGAGCGGGGTTTTTGGAGGAGAGGTGGGGTGCTGTGGAGGGAGCGCGGTTTTTCGAGGTGGGGTGCGGGGGGGCGTCGTGGGGGGGTGCGGTGGGGTGGGGGGGTGCGCCGTGTCGTGGGGGAGTGACGCGGGGTTGGGGTGGTCGAGCGGGGTTTTTGGAGGAGAGGTGGGGTGCTGTGGAGGGAGCGGGGTTTTTCGAGGTGGGGTGCGGGGGGGCGTCGTGGGGGGTGACGCGGGGTCGGGGTGGTCCAGCGGGGTTTTTGGAGGAGAGGTGGGGTGCTGTGGAGGGAGCGCGGTTTTTCGAGGTGGGGTGCGGGGGGGCGTCGTGGGGGGGTGCGCCGTGTCGTGGGGGGGAGACGCGGGGTGGGGTGGGTCGAGCGGGGTTTTCGGAGGCGTGGTGGTGTGGCGTGGAGGGAGCGGGGTTTTTCGAGGTGGGGTGCGGGGGGGCGTCGTGGGGGGGTGCGCCGTGTCGTGGGGGGGGTGATGGGGGTGGGGTGGGTCGAGCGGGGTTTTTGGAGGAGAGGTGGGGTGCTGTGGATGGAGCGCGGTTTTTCGAGGTGGGGTGCGGGGGGGCGTCGTGGGGGGGTGCGGTGGGGTGGGGGGGTGCGCCGTGTCGTGGGGGAGTGACGCGGGGTTGGGGTGGTCGAGCGGGGTTTTTGGAGGAGAGGTGGGGTGCTGTGGAGGGAGCGGGGTTTTTCGAGGTGGGGTGCGGGGGGGCGTCGTGGGGGGTGACGCGGGGTGGGGGTGGTCGAGCGGGGTTTTTGGAGGAGAGGTGGGGTGCTGTGGAGGGAGCGCGGTTTTTCGAGGTGGGGTGCGGGGGGGCGTCGTGGGGGGGTGCGGTGGGGTGGGGGGGTGCGCCGTGTCGTGGGGGAGTGACGCGGGGTTGGGGTGGTCGAGCGGGGTTTTTGGAGGAGAGGTGGCGTGCTGTGGAGGGAGCGGGGTTTTTCGAGGTGGGGTGCGGGGGGGCGTCGTGGGGGGTGACGCGGGGTGGGGCTGGTCGAGCGGGGTTTTTGGAGGAGAGGTGGGGTGCTGTGGAGGGAGCGCGGTTTTTCGAGGTGGGGTGCGGGGGGGCGTCGTGGGGGGGTGCGGTGGGGTGGGGGGGTGCGCCGTGTCGTGGGGGAGTGACGCGGGGTTGGGGTGGTCGAGCGGGGTTTTTGGAGGAGAGGTGGGGTGCTGTGGAGGGAGCGGGGTTTTTCGAGGTGGGGTGCGGGGGGGCGTCGTGGGGGGTGACGCGGGGTGGGGCTGGTCGAGCGGGGTTTTTGGAGGAGAGGTGGGGTGCTGTGGAGGGAGCGCGGTTTTTCGAGGTGGGGTGCGGGGGGGCGTCGTGGGGGGGTGCGCCGTGTCGTGGGGGGGAGACGCGGGGTGGGGTGGGTCGAGCGGGGTTTTCGGAGGCGTGGTGGTGTGGCGTGGAGGGAGCGGGGTTTTTCGAGGTGGGGTGCGGGGGGGGGGGGCGTCGTGGGGGGGTGCGGTGGGGTGGGGGGGTGCGCCGTGTCGTGGGGGGGTGACGCGGGGTGGGGTGGGTCGAGCGGGGTTTTTTGAGGTGGGGTGCGGGGGGGGGGGGGGGGTATGCGCCGCGTCGTGGGGGGGTGCGGTGGGGTGGGGGGGTGCGCCGTGTCGTGGGGGAGTGACGCGGGGTTGGGGTGGTCAAGCGGGGTTTTTGGAGGAGAGGTGGGGTGCTGTGGAGGGAGCGGGGTTTTTCGAGGTGGGGTGCGGGGGGGCGTCCTGGGGGGTGACGCGGGGTGGGGGTGGTCGAGCGGGGTTTTTGGAGGAGAGGTGGGGTGCTGTGGAGGGAGCGCGGTTTTTCGAGGTGGGGTGCGGGGGGGCGTCGTGGGGGGGTGCGCCGTGTCGTGGGGGGGTGCGCCGTGTCGTGGGGGAGTGACGCGGGGTTGGGGTGGTCGAGCGGGGTTTTTGGAGGAGAGGTGGGGTGCTGTGGAGGGAGCGCGGTTTTCCGAGGTGGGGTGCAGGGGGGCGTCGTGGGGGGGTGCGCCGTGTCGTGGGGGGGAGACGCGGGGTGGGGTGGGTCGAGCGGGGTTTTCGGAGGCGTGGTGGTGTGGCGTGGAGGGAGCGGGGTTTTTCGAGGTGGGGTGCGGGGGGGGGCGTCGTGGGGGGTGCGGTGGGGTGGGGGGGTGCGCCGTGTCGTGGGGGGGTGACGCGGGGTGGGGTGGGTCGAGCGGGGTTTTTTGAGGTGGGGTGCGGGGGGGGGGGGGGATATGCGCCGCGTCGTGGGGGGGTGCGGTGGGGTGGGGGGGTGCGCCGTGTCCTGGGGGAGTGACGCGGGGTTGGGTGGGTCGAGTGGGGTTTTTCGAGGTGGGGTGCGGGGGGGGGGGGATATGCGCCGCGTCGTGGGGGGGTGCGGTGGGGTGTGGGGGTGTGCCGTGTCGTGGGGGGCTGACGCGAGGTGGGGTGGGTCGAGCGGGGTTTTCGGAGGAGTGGTGGGGTGGTATGGAGGGAGCGGGGTTTTTCGAGGTGGGGTGCGGGGCGTCGTCGTTGGGGGGTGCGGTGGGGTGGGGGGTGCGCCGTGTCGTGGGGGGGAGACGCCGGGTGGGGTGGGTCGAGCGGGGTTTCGGAGGCGTGGTGGTGTGGCGTGGATGGAGCGGGGTTTTTCGAGGTGGGGTGCGGGGGGGGCGTCGTGGGGGGGTGCGGTGGGGTGGGGGGGTGCGCCGTGTCGTGGGGGGGTGACGCGGGGTGGGGTGGGTCGAGCGGGGTTTTTCGAGGTGGGGTGCGGGGGGGCGTCGTGGGGGGGTGCGGTGGGGTGGGGGGGGTGCGCCGTGTCCTGAGGGAGTGACGCGGGGTTGGGTGGGTCGAGTGGGGTTTTTCGAGGTGGGGTGCGGGGGGGGGGGGGGGGATATGCGCCGCGTCGTGGGGGGGTGCGGTGGGGTGTGGGGGGTGTGCCGTGTCGTGGGGGGCTGACGCGAGGTGGGGTGGGTCGAGCGGGGTTTTCGGAGGCGTGGTGGGGTGGTATGGAGGGAGCGGGGTTTTTCGAGGTGGGGTGCGGGGCGTCGTCGTTGGGGGGTGCGGTGGGGTGGGGGGTGCGCCATGTCGTGGGGGGGTGACGCGGGGTGGGGTGGGTCGAGCGGGGTTTTCGGAGGCATTTGTCGTGTGGCGTGGAGGGAGCGGGGTTTTTCGAGGTGGGGTGCGGGGGGGGGCGTCGTGGGGGGGTGCGGTGGGGTGGGGGGGTGTGCCGTGTCATGGGGGTGGCGCGGGGTTGGGTTGGGTGGGGGAGTGACGAGGGGGGAAGGGGCGAAATTTGGAGGGGGGGGCGAATTTTTGGGGCGGGGGGGGGGAGGGGTGGGGTGGTGTGTGTTGAGGGGGGGGGCGAAATTTCGAGGGGGGGGAAGGGGAGGGGTGGTGTGGTGTGGTGTGTGTTGAGGGGGGGGGGGATTTTTGAGGGGGGGGGGGGAGGGGTGGTGTGGTGTGGTGTGGTGTGGTGTGTGTTGAGGGGGGGGGGGGTGGTGTGTGTTGAGGGCGGGGGGGGGGGGGGATTTTTTTGGGGGGGGGGAGGGGTGGTGTGGTGTGGGGTGGTGTGTGTTGAGGGGGGGGGGGGCGAATTTTTGGGGGGGGGGGAGGGGTGGGGTAATGTGTGTTGAGGGGTGGGCGAAATTTGGAGGGGGGGAAGGGGAGGGGTGGTGTGGTGTGTGTTGAGGGGGGGGGGGGGAAAGGGTGGGGAGGTGTGTATTGAGGGGGGGGGCGAATTTTTGGGGGGGGGGGGGAGGGGTGGTGTGTGTTGGGGCCGGGGGGTTGGGGGGAAAATTTTGGAGGGGGGGGAGGGGTGGTGTGGTGTGGTGTGTGTTGAGGGGGGGGGAGAATTTTGGAGGAGAGGTGGGGTGGTGTGGGTGAGTTGAGGGGGGGGGGAGGGGTGGTGTCGTGTGTGTTGAGGGGGGGGCGGGGTGGTGTGGTGTGTGTTGAGGGGGGGGCGGGGAATTTTTGAGGGGGGGGGAGTGGTTGTGTGGTGTGTGTTGGGGGGGGGGGGTGGGGTGGTGTGTGTTGGGGGGGGGGGGGATTTTTGGGGGGGGGGGGGAGGGGTGGTGTGGTGTGTGTTGAGGGGGGGGGAGGGGATTTTTGAGGGGGCGGGGAGGGGTGGTGTGGTGTTTGTTGAGGGGGGGGGGGGGGAGGTGTGTATTGAGGGGGGGGGGGGGCGCGAATTTTTGGGGGGGGGTGGGAGGGGTGGTTTGTGTTGGGGGCGGGGGGGGGGGGGGAAATTTTGGAGGGGGGGAGGGGGTGTGTGGTGTGGTGTGTGTTGAGGGGGGTGGCCGAATTTTGGGGGGGGGGGGGGGGGTGGGGTGGTGTGTGTTGGGGGGGGGGGGCGAATTTTTTGGGGGCGGGGGGGGAGGGGTGGGGTGGAGTGTGTTGAGGGGGGGGCGAAATTTGGAGGGGGGGAAGGGGAGGGGTGGTGTGGTGTGTGTTGAGGGGGGGGGGATTTTTGAGGGAGGGGGAGGGGTGGTGTGGTGTGGTGTGTGTTGAGGGGGGGGGGGGAATTTTTGAGGGGGGGGAGGCGTGGTGTGGGGTGGTGTGTGTTGAGGGGGGGGGGGGGCGAATTTTTGGGGGGGGAAGGGGCGAAATTTGGACGGGGGGGGGGGGGGGGCGAATTTTTGGGGGGGGGGGAGGGGTGGGGTGGTGTGTGTTGAGGGGAAGGCGAAATTTGGAGGGGGGAAGGGGAGGGTTGGTGTGGTGTGTGTTGAGGGGGGGGGGGGATTTTTGAGGGGTGGGGGGGGCGAATTATGGAGGGGGGGGGGAGGGGTGGTGTGTGTTGAGGGGGGGGCCAATTTTTTGGGGGGGGGGGGCAAAATTTGGAGGGGGGGGGGGAGGGGTGGTGTCGTGTGGTGTGTGTTGGGGGGGGGGATTTTTGAGGGGGGGGGGGGGAGGGGTGGTGTTTTGTGTGTTGAGGGGGGGGGGGGGGGGGATTTTTGAGGGGGGGGGAGGGGTGGTGTGGTGTGTTTTGAGGGGGGGGGGGATGTGGTGGTGTGTGTTGGGGGGGGGGGAAATTTTTGGGGGGGGGAGGGGAGGTGTGGGGTGGTGTGTGTTGAGGGGGGTGGGGGGCGAATTTTGGAGGGGGGTGGGGGGCGAATTTTGGAGGGGGGGGGAGGGGTGGTGTGGTGTGGTGTGTGTTGAGGGGGGGGCCAATTTTTTGGGGGGGGGGGGGGGCAAAATTTGGAGGGGGGGGGGGGAGGGGTGGTGTGGTGTGGTGTGTTTTGAGGGGGGGGGGGAGGGGTGGTGTTTTGTGTGTTGAGGGGGGGGGGGGGGGAATTTTTGAGGGGGGGGGAGGGGTGGTGAGGTGTGTGTTGGGGGGGGGGGGATGGGGTGGTGTGTGTTGGGGGGGGGAGGGGTGGTGTGGGGTGGTGTGTGTTGAGGGGGGTGGGGGGGGAGGGGTGGTGTGGTGTGGTGTGTGTTGAGGGAGGGGGGGGGGGGGAATTTTTGGGGGGGAGAAGGGGCGAAATTTGGAGGGGGGGGGAGGGGTGGGGTGGTGTGTGTTGAGGGGGGGGCGAAATTTGGAGGGGGGGAAGGGGAGGGGTGGTGTGGTGTGGTGTGGTGTGTGTTGAGGGGGGGGGAAGGGTGGGGAGGTGTGTATTGAGGGGGGGGGGGCGAATTTTTTGGGGGGGGGGGAGGGGTGGTGTGTTGGGGGCGGGGGGAGGGAGAGGGTGGGGAGGTGTGTGTGTGGTGGGGGGCGAATTTTGGGGGGGGGGGGGGGGTGTGGTGTGTGTTGAGGGGGGTGGCCGAATTTTTTGGGGGGGAGGGGTGGTGTGGTGTGTGTTGAGGGGGGGGGTGGGGTGGTGTGTGTTGAGGGGGGGGGGGGGGGGGCGAATTTTGGAGGGGGGGGGAGGGGTGGTGTGGTGTGGTGTGTGTTGAGGGGGGGGGGGAGGGGTGGTGTGGTGTGTGTTGGGGGGGGGGGGTGGGGTGGTGTGTGTTGAGGGGGGAGGGGTGGGAAATTTTTGGGGGGGGGGGCGAATTTTGGGGGGGGGGGGGAGCGGTGGTGTGGTGTGGTGTGTGTTGAGGGGGGGGGGGGCGAATTTTTGGGGCGGGGGGGGAGGGGTGTTGTGGTGTGTGTTGAGGGGGGGGGATTTTTGAGGGGGGGGGGGAGGGGTGGTGTGGTGTGTGTTGAGGGGGGGGGTGGGGTGGTGTGTGTTGAGGGGGGGGGGGGGGGGGCGAATTTTGGAGGGGGGGGGGGGGAGGGGTGGTGTGGTGTGGTGTGTGTTGAGGGGGGGGGGCCAATTTTTTGGGGGGGGGGGGGGCAAAATTTGGAGGGGGGGGGGAGGGGTGGTGTGGTGTGGTGTGTGTTGAGGGGGGGGGGGATTTTTGAGGGGGGGGGAGGGGTGGTGTGGTGTGTGTTGAGGGGGGGGCGGGGAATTTTTGAGGGGGGGGGGGAGGGGTTGTGTGGTGTGTGTTGTGGGGGGGGGGGGGTGGGGTGGTGTGTGTTGAGGGGGGC
>NC_141150.1:147012864-147020836 GCF_053477565.2 Lygodium microphyllum | reverse complement strand
CCACCCTTCCCGCCCCCCCGCCCCCAACACACACCACCCCTCCCCCCCCCAAAAAATTCGCCCCCCCCCCCTCAATACACACCTCCCCACCCTTCCCCCCCCCTCAACACACACCACACCACACCACACCACCCCTCCCCTTCCCCCCCTCCAAATTTCGCCCCCCCCTCAACACACACCACCCCACCCCTCCCCCCCCTCCAAATTTCGCCCCTTCTCCCCCCCAAAAATTCCCCCCCCCCCCCTCCCTCAACACACACCACACCACACCACCCCTCCCCCCCCACCCCCCTCAACACACACCACCCCACACCACCCCTCCCCCCCCCCAACACACACCACCCCACCCCCCCCCCCCCAACACACACCTCACCACCCCTCCCCCCCCCTCAAAAATTCCCCCCCCCCCCCCCTCAACACACAAAACACCACCCCTCCCCCCCCCTCAAAACACACCACACCACACCACCCCTCCCCCCCCCCCCTCCAAATTTTGCCCCCCCCCCCCCCCAAAAAATTGGCCCCCCCCTCAACACACACCACACCACACCACCCCTCCCCCCCCCTCCAAAATTCGCCCCCCACCCCCCTCCAAAATTCGCCCCCCACCCCCCTCAACACACACCACCCCACACCTCCCCTCCCCCCCCCAAAAATTTCCCCCCCCCCCAACACACACCACCACATCCCCCCCCCCCTCAAAACACACCACACCACCCCTCCCCCCCCCTCAAAAATCCCCCCCCCCCCCCCCCTCAACACACAAAACACCACCCCTCCCCCCCCCCCCCTCAAAAATCCCCCCCCCCAACACACACCACACCACACCACCCCTCCCCCCCCCTCCAAATTTTGCCCCCCCCCCCCAAAAAATTGGCCCCCCCCTCAACACACACCACCCCTCCCCCCCCCCTCCATAATTCGCCCCCCCCACCCCTCAAAAATCCCCCCCCCCCCCTCAACACACACCACACCAACCCTCCCCTTCCCCCCTCCAAATTTCGCCTTCCCCTCAACACACACCACCCCACCCCCCCCCCCCCCCCAAAAATTCGCCCCCCCCCCCCCCCCGTCCAAATTTCGCCCCTTCCCCCCAAAAATTCGCCCCCCCCCCCCCTCAACACACACCACCCCACACCACGCCTCCCCCCCCTCAAAAATTCCCCCCCCCCCCTCAACACACACCACACCACACCACCCCTCCCCCTCCCTCAAAAATCCCCCCCCCCTCAACACACACCACACCACCCCTCCCCTTCCCCCCCTCCAAATTTCGCCCCCCCCTCAACACACTCCACCCCACCCCTCCCCCCCCGCCCCCAAAAAATTCGCCCCCCCCCCCCAACACACACCACCCCACCCCCCCCCCCCCCCCCAAAATTCGGCCACCCCCCTCAACACACACCACACCACACACCCCCTCCCCCCCTCCAAAATTTCCCCCCCCCCCCCGCGCCCAACACAAACCACCCCTCCCACCCCCCCCCCAAAAATTCGCGCCCCCCCCCCCCCTCAATACACACCCCCCCCCCCCCCCCCCTCAACAAACACCACACCACCCCTCCCCGCCCCCTCAAAAATCCCCTCCCCCCCCCCTCAACACACACCACACCACCCCTCCCCCCCCCCCCCAAAAATCCCCCCCCCCCCCCCAACACACACCACCCCACCCCCCCCCCCAACACACACCACACAACCACTCCCCCCCCCTCAAAAATTCCCCGCCCCCCCCTCAACACACACCACACCACCCCGCCCCCCCCTCAACACACACGACACCACCCCTCCCCCCCCCCTCAACTCACCCACACCACCCCACCTCTCCTCCAAAATTCTCCCCCCCCCTCAACACACACCACACCACACCACCCCTCCCCCCCCTCCAAAATTTTCCCCCCAACCCCCCGGCCCCAACACACACCACCCCTCCCCCCCCCCCCCAAAAATTCGCCCCCCCCCTCAATACACACCTCCCCACCCTTTCCCCCCCCCCCCCTCAACACACACCACACCACCCCTCCCCTTCCCCCCCTCCAAATTTCGCCCACCCCTCAACACACATTCACCCCTCCCCCCCCCCCAAAAATTCGCCCCCCCCCCCCTCAACACACACCACCCCACACCACACCACCCCTCCCCCCCCCCCAAAAAAATCCCCCCTCCCCCCCCGCCCTCAACACACACCACCCCCCCCCCCCTCAACACACACCACACCACACCACACCACCCCTCCCCCCCCCCCCCCTCAAAAATCCCCCCCCCCCTCAACACACACCACACCACACCACCCCTCCCCTTCCCCCCCCTCGAAATTTCGCCCCCCCCCTCAACACACACCACCCCACCCCTCCCCCCCCCCGCCCCAAAAATTCGCCCCCCCCTCCAAATTTCGCCCCTTCCCCCCTCGTCACTCCCCCACCCAACCCAACCCCGCGCCACCCCCATGACACGGCACACCCCCCCACCCCACCGCACCCCCCCACGACGCCCCCCCCCGCACCCCACCTCGAAAAACCCCGCTCCCTCCACGCCACACCACAAATGCCTCCGAAAACCCCGCTCGACCCACCCCACCCCGCGTCACCCCCCCACGACATGGCGCACCCCCCACCCCACCGCACCCCCCAACGACGACGCCCCGCACCCCACCTCGAAAAACCCCGCTCCCTCCATACCACCCCACCACGCCTCCGAAAACCCCGCTCGACCCACCCCACCTCGCGTCAGCCCCCCACGACACGGCACACCCCCCACACCCCACCGCACCCCCCCACGACGCGGCGCATATCCCCCCCCCCCCCCCCGCACCCCACCTCGAAAAACCCCACTCGACCCACCCAACCCCGCGTCACTCCCTCAGGACACGGCGCACCCCCCCCACCCCACCGCACCCCCCCACGACGCCCCCCCGCACCCCACCTCGAAAAACCCCGCTCGACCCACCCCACCCCGCGTCACCCCCCCACGACACGGCGCACCCCCCCACCCCACCGCACCCCCCCACGACGCCCCCCCCGCACCCCACCTCGAAAAACCCCGCTCCATCCACGCCACACCACCACGCCTCCGAAAACCCTGCTCGACCCACCCCACCCGGCGTCTCCCCCCCACGACACGGCGCACCCCCCACCCCACCGCACCCCCCAACGACGACGCCCCGCACCCCACCTCGAAAAACCCCGCTCCCTCCATACCACCCCACCACTCCTCCGAAAACCCCGCTCGACCCACCCCACCTCGCGTCAGCCCCCCACGACACGGCACACCCCCACACCCCACCGCACCCCCCCACGACGCGGCGCATATCCCCCCCCCCCCCGCACCCCACCTCGAAAAACCCCACTCGACCCACCCAACCCCGCGTCACTCCCCCAGGACACGGCGCACCCCCCCACCCCACCGCACCCCCCCACGACGCGGCGCATATCCCCCCCCCCCCCCGCACCCCACCTCAAAAAACCCCGCTCGACCCACCCCACCCCGCGTCACCCCCCCACGACACGGCGCACCCCCCCACCCCACCGCACCCCCCACGACGCCCCCCCCCGCACCCCACCTCGAAAAACCCCGCTCCCTCCACGCCACACCACCACGCCTCCGAAAACCCCGCTCGACCCACCCCACCCCGCGTCTCCCCCCCACGACACGGCGCACCCCCCCACGACGCCCCCCTGCACCCCACCTCGGAAAACCGCGCTCCCTCCACAGCACCCCACCTCTCCTCCAAAAACCCCGCTCGACCACCCCAACCCCGCGTCACTCCCCCACGACACGGCGCACCCCCCCACGACACGGCGCACCCCCCCACGACGCCCCCCCGCACCCCACCTCGAAAAACCGCGCTCCCTCCACAGCACCCCACCTCTCCTCCAAAAACCCCGCTCGACCACCCCCACCCCGCGTCACCCCCCAGGACGCCCCCCCGCACCCCACCTCGAAAAACCCCGCTCCCTCCACAGCACCCCACCTCTCCTCCAAAAACCCCGCTTGACCACCCCAACCCCGCGTCACTCCCCCACGACACGGCGCACCCCCCCACCCCACCGCACCCCCCCACGACGCGGCGCATACCCCCCCCCCCTCCCCCGCACCCCACCTCAAAAAATCCCGCTCGACCCACCCCACCCCGCGTCACCCCCCCACGACACGGCGCACCCCCCCACCCCACCGCACCCCCCCACGACGCCCCCCCCCCCCCGCACCCCACCTCGAAAAACCCCGCTCCCTCCACGCCACACCACCACGCCTCCGAAAACCCCGCTCGACCCACCCCACCCCGCGTCTCCCCCCCACGACACGGCGCACCCCCCCACGACGCCCCCCCGCACCCCACCTCGAAAAACCGCGCTCCCTCCACAGCACCCCACCTCTCCTCCAAAAACCCCGCTCGACCAGCCCCACCCCGCGTCACCCCCCACGACGCCCCCCCGCACCCCACCTCGAAAAACCCCGCTCCCTCCACAGCACCCCACCTCTCCTCCAAAAACCCCGCTCGACCACCCCAACCCCGCGTCACTCCCCCACGACACGGCGCACCCCCCCACCCCACCGCACCCCCCCACGACGCCCCCCCGCACCCCACCTCGAAAAACCGCGCTCCCTCCACAGCACCCCACCTCTCCTCCAAAAACCCCGCTCGACCAGCCCCACCCCGCGTCACCCCCCACGACGCCCCCCCGCACCCCACCTCGAAAAACCCCGCTCCCTCCACAGCACCCCACCTCTCCTCCAAAAACCCCGCTCGACCACCCCAACCCCGCGTCACTCCCCCACGACACGGCGCACCCCCCCACCCCACCGCACCCCCCCACGACGCCCCCCCGCACCCCACCTCGAAAAACCGCGCTCCCTCCACAGCACCCCACCTCTCCTCCAAAAACCCCGCTCGACCACCCCCACCCCGCGTCACCCCCCACGACGCCCCCCCGCACCCCACCTCGAAAAACCCCGCTCCCTCCACAGCACCCCACCTCTCCTCCAAAAACCCCGCTCGACCACCCCAACCCCGCGTCACTCCCCCACGACACGGCGCACCCCCCCACCCCACCGCACCCCCCCACGACGCCCCCCCGCACCCCACCTCGAAAAACCGCGCTCCATCCACAGCACCCCACCTCTCCTCCAAAAACCCCGCTCGACCCACCCCACCCCGCGTCACCCCCCCCACGACACGGCGCACCCCCCCACGACGCCCCCCCGCACCCCACCTCGAAAAACCCCGCTCCCTCCACGCCACACCACCACGCCTCCGAAAACCCCGCTCGACCCACCCCACCCCGCGTCTCCCCCCCACGACACGGCGCACCCCCCCACGACGCCCCCCCGCACCCCACCTCGAAAAACCGCGCTCCCTCCACAGCACCCCACCTCTCCTCCAAAAACCCCGCTGGACCACCCCCACCCCGCGTCACCCCCCACGACGCCCCCCCGCACCCCACCTCGAAAAACCCCGCTCCCTCCACAGCACCCCACCTCTCCTCCAAAAACCCCGCTCGACCACCCCAACCCCGCGTCACTCCCCCACGACACGGCGCACCCCCCCACCCCACCGCACCCCCCCACGACGCCCCCCCGCACCCCACCTCGAAAAACCGCGCTCCCTCCACAGCACCCCACCTCTCCTCCAAAAACCCCGCTCGACCAGCCCCACCCCGCGTCACCCCCCCACGACGCCCCCCCGCACTCCACCTCGAAAAACCCCGCTCCCTCCACAGCACCCCACCTCTCCTCCAAAAACCCCACCTCTCCTCCAAAAACCCCGCTTGACCACCCCAACCCCGCGTCACTCCCCCATGACACGGCGCACCCCCCCACGACGCCCCCCCCGCACCCCACCTCGAAAAACCCCTCTCCCTCCACACCACCCCGCCACGCCTCCAAAAAACCGCGCT
Source organism: Lygodium microphyllum (assembly GCF_053477565.2). Taxonomy (NCBI): domain Eukaryota; kingdom Viridiplantae; phylum Streptophyta; class Polypodiopsida; order Schizaeales; family Lygodiaceae; genus Lygodium; species Lygodium microphyllum. The sequence goes on along the minus strand of NC_141150.1, from coordinate 147,014,945 downwards.
CGACCCACCCCACCCCGCGTCACGGCGCACCCCCCACCCCACCGCACCCCCCCACGACGCCCCCCCCCCCCACCCCACCTCGAAAGACCGCGCTCCATCCACAGCACCCCACCTCTCCTCCAAAAACCCCGCTCGACCCACCCCACCCCGCGTCACCCCCCCCACGACACGGCGCACCCCCCCACGACGCCCCCCCGCACCCCACCTCGAAAAACCCCGCTCCCTCCACGCCACACCACCACGCCTCCGAAAACCCCGCTCGACCCACCCCACCCCGCGTCTCCCCCCCACGACACGGCGCACCCCCCCACGACGCCCCCCCGCACTCCACCTCGAAAAGCCCCGCTCCCTCCACAGCACCCCACCTCTCCTCCAAAAACCCCACCTCTCCTCCAAAAACCCCGCTTGACCACCCCAACCCCGCGTCACTCCCCCATGAGACGGCGCACCCCCCCACGACGCCCCCCCCGCACCCCACCTCGAAAAACCCCGCTCCCTCCACACCACCCCGCCACGCCTCCAAAAAACCGCGCTCGACCCACCCCACCCCGCGTCACGGCGCACCCCCCACCCCACCGCACCCCCCCACGACCCCCCCCCCCCCGCCACCCCACCTCGAAAGACCGCGCTCCATCCACAGCACCCCACCTCTCCTCCAAAAACCCCGCTCGACCCACCCCACCCCGCGTCACCCCCCCACGACACGGCGCACCCCCCCACGACGCCCCCCCGCACCCCACCTCGAAAAACCCCGCTCCCTCCAAAGCACCCCGCCACGCCTCCGAAAACCCCGCTCGACCCACCCCACCCCGCGTCACCCGCCACGACACGGCGCACCCCCCCACAACGCCCCCCCCGCACCCACCTCGAAAAACCCCGCTCCCTCCACGCCTCCGAAAACCCCGCTGGACCCACCCCACCCCGCGTCACCCCCCCCACGACACGGCGCACCCCCGCACCCCACCTCGAAAAACCCCGCTCCCTCCACAGCACCCCGCCACGCCTCCGAAAACCGCGCTCGACCCACCCCACCCCGCGTCACCCCCCACGACACGGCGCACCCCCCCACCCCACCGCACCCCCCCACGACGCCCCCCCCGCACCCCACCTCGAAAAACCCCGCTCCCTCCACGCCTCCGAAAACCCCGCTCGACCCACCCCACCCCGCGTCACCCCCCCACGACGCCCCCGCGCACCCCACCTCGGAAAACCCGCTGCATCCACACCACCCCACCCCGCGTCACGGCACACCCCACCGCACCCCCCCTCGACGCGGCGCATCCCCCCCGCACCCCACCTCGAAAAACCCCGCTCCATCGACACGACCCCGCCACGCCTCCAAAAACCCCGCTCGACCCAGCCCACCCCGCGTCACCCCCCCACGACACGGCGCACCCTCCACCCCACCGCACCCCCCGACGACGCGGTGTATCCCCCGCGCACCCCACCTCCAAAAACCCCGCTCGACCCACGGCACGTCACCTCACCCCCCCACGACATGGCACACCCTCCCTCTTAAGAAATCGCGCTCCGCAATGACACGGCACACACACCCCACTGCACACGACCCCCTCCCGCGACACGGAACCTTCCACCCCCCGACGGACCTCCTCAAGAAACCCCCCCACGACATGGCACCCCCCCGCAACATGGCACACCCTCCCTCCTCAGAAATCCCCGCTCCAACAACCCGCCCGCGCAACATGGCACGCCCTCCCTCCTCGGAAAAACCCCGCTCCACCGAACCCCCCCACAACATGGCACACCCTCCGCTCCCAAAATACCTCGCATCTTGAGGAGGGGGTATCACGTGAGAGCGAGGCAGAGGGAGGGGCCAGGCACGACGTACGCAAAGACAATCGCGACGAGGAGAGGAGGCGCCGCGTCATGGCAAGGCGAGGGGGTTTCCTACCACGATGTCAGCGTTGGAGAGTCGAGACGTGATCCGAGGGGATTTCCATGCCACGGTCTCGAAACAAGCATGCAAAAGGGTGCAGCACCAGGACTTCCCGGGAGGTCACCCATCCCAGTACTGTTCTGGCCCAAGCGCGCTTAACTGCGGAGTTCTGATGGGATCCGGT
>NC_141150.1:146982864-147002864 GCF_053477565.2 Lygodium microphyllum | reverse complement strand
TATCCTCGCGGCTCACGAGTCTTCTGCTTTCTCCTTCACTCTCCACTCCACATCCGGCCGTTTCTTTATCCTCGCGGCTCACGAGTACGATACCTCTTCCTCCACCCTTTTCTCCACAACCGGCCGTTTCTTTATCCTCGCGGCTCACGAGTACAGTGCCTTCTCCTCCGCTTTCCACTCCACACACGGCCGTTTCTTTATCCTCGCGGCTCACGAGTATTGTGCCTTCTCCTTCGCTCTCCTCTCCACACACGGCCATTTCTTTATCCTCGCGGCTCACGAGTATTGTGCCTTCTCCTCCGCTTTCCACTCCACACACGGCCGTTTCTTTATCCTCGCGGCTCACGAGTATTATGCCTTCTCCCTCTTCTACCCCACATCCGGCCATTTCTTTATCCTCGCGGCTCACGAGCTTGTCCTGTTCGGCCGTTTGTTTAGACTCGCGGCTCACGAGTTCCCTGCCTTCTCCTTCAACCCTTTCTTCACCCACGGCCGTTTCTTTATCCTCGCGGCTCACGAGTTCTTCATCCTGTTTGGCCGTTCGTTTAGACTCGCGGCTCACGAGTTCTTCTACAAGCTCCTCATTTTCGGCCATTCGTTTATACTCGCGGCTCACGAGTTCCTCCACACGCTCCTCCTGTTCGGCCGTTCGTTTAGACTCGCGGCTTACGAGTTCTTCATCCTGTTTGGCCGTTCGTTTAGACTCGCGGCTCACGAGTTCTTCCTTCACCTCCATTCCCTCCAACTCCCAGGCTCCCAGCCCATCCTGTCCTGGATTATTTATACTCCCCCTAGGTCCAGGAGTCTCTGAGTAGTCTGCCCTGATTTCTTTATACTCCCTCCAGGTGCAGGAGTCTTCCCCTTCATCCTCGCCAACATCCTCCATCTCTTCATCCGAATCCTCCACCGCTTGTTCCGAAGTATCATCTGCTTGGGGCTCGGCTTCCTTTGCCTCGCCCTTCCATGCGCACTCCTCAAGAACCACCCCTTCCGGTAATAGGTCTGACCCGCAGGTCGTCTTCTCTTCCGCGCACTCCTCCACCAACACTCCATCAAACACAAAACTAGACTCATTTGTCTCAACTGGTTGTGCTGAATAAAACATGTGGTCATCCTCTTCATGATACGGCCCATAGGCCTCCTCGTTTTCCCCTTGCCACTCGTCCGCGTCTGCTTCATACCCTGGTTCTGAAAATTTGTCATACTCATCTTGATAGCCTGTTTCCTCTTCCCATGTTGTCCTTTCGTGTGAATGATTGGTTTCGTATTCTGGATTAAACCCTTGTTCCTCATAGCCTTCCAACCGCTGTTCGCTCTCTTTCCATGTGTAGTCTTCGTATCTAGTATACTGATCTTCAAACTGCTCCCCATACATGTAATTCTCTGCAGGTTCGTCACAATAATCGTGGTATGGCGCATTTGCCACCCACTCTACTCTTCCACCCCAGTAACTCCCTTCACACCTTTCTTCCGTCGCGGCATCATCGAACTGGCCTGAATCTTCGTATAACATGGCCCTTTCTCTTTCCCTTTGGTTTGCTTCTTCTATTATCTGTTCGCGGATTTTCAGTTCGGCCTCCCAATCTATCTCCTCATCTAACCATGGCTCCTCTTTGTATGTCTCCGGTTCCCCGGTCTCTGAATCTTCGTCTCCTGAGTCGCCCATGGCCTCTAGCAGCTTGGCATCTTTCCCATACTGATTTTCACGCTCCGCCAGCTTCTCCTTTAATAAAAACATCACCTGTTGTAGGGCCTTGCACTCGTCTGCCCCCAGCGTTCCACTAGATAGAATCCTTTCAGCGTTAGCCAATTGACTTCTAGCCTCAAGCTCCGTATTGCTTCCCCTATTATCCCTCACCTTTCTCTTGCTACCATGATCTGTCCTTTGAGCACATGACTTCCTTTGAACTATTTGGGTTTTCGTAGCTTTTCCTTCACTCTTACTACTAGAATTCAACTTTTGAGCGTCTGCCTCTGCTTGAACTACCTGCGGCTTTGTAGTTTTACCTTTTTCATTTGTCACTTTACCACTAAGATTTGTCTTTTGAGCACATGCCTCCATTTGAACTACTTGGGGTTTCGCAGCTTTTCCTTTTTCATCTGGCATTTTGCTTCCAGCGATCCCCTCCCCATAATCTTCAAAGATTTCCATTCTTAAATCGCGTTCTATGAGTAACAAATCAATTCTTGTATTACTCCTGTGTTCTTCAACCCATTCATCGATCTTTCCATTCAGCGCTCGTAGTAGCGTTTTGATGTCACTCTGTTTGTCCTTCACCCTAGCCAATCTGTCTTCCAAATCACGCTCTTCTTGTTTAGAAAAACTGTACCCTTTCTGCACCCAATCCACTTTTGTAGCCCACCAAATCCTCCGTTCATCTTCGCAGTCAAACCATTGTGCCAACACCTTATTTTTCGAAGCATACAAGTTCTCAATTCTCAGCTTTTCGGCTTCGTAACGCCCTTTTTCCTCTTCCTTTTGGTCATTTTTAACTTTTTTCCCACTTTTCTTATGTTTTCCCATTTTTTGAAATTTTTATGAATTTTCGAATTTTTTTGAATTTTTTATGATTTTTTCGAAATTTTTCTGAAAAATTTTGAATTTTTGCCTATTTTTGCATATTTTTGCCCCTCCCCGCCTCTAGACGCCTCCGATGCGTCACGGGGGCCCGCTCTGATACCAAGTGTTACAAAACTCCAAAATTGCCAAAAACATGCCTTCACCCCAAAACACACCTCAACTCGGCATATCACGCCCCTTGGGGCTCAACACGGCACCATAACATGATACATCGCGGCATAGCACGGTTTTCCCAACTCAACATGGCACCACGGCACGGCATAGCTCAACACGCCACGGAGGGCGACACGGAAGGTAACACGCCACGGCCCAGCGCCGACGCGACTCAGCAGTCCACCTTGTTATCTCCCCCCATCGGGCGGGGAATTCCTCATGGCACTTGAAAGTTTTTGGTGCTCACGCAAGGACGCACCTCCGAAACCCTTTGAGGTAGCACAACACCCCACTCACCTCTCGCCCCATAAAAAAGACTACCCTTTCCCCCTCACTCTCACTGTTTGCACTCACCATCCCCACTCACCTATGCCTGGGGGAAGCCCCGAGCCACTTAACCATACCCAAGCGACACGCACTACGGCCCCATGCCGCGACGCGCCCAAGGAGAGCCAAGCCTCGAGTAGGGTACCTCCCCTATAGGTGTTGTGATGGTCCAACCCTCAGAGACCCTTCCGGGACCCTTTCGAGACCCCGTCTAGGCCCCGGGGCGGCTCTAGACCCTTTCTGGAAACTTTGCATTTTGACCCCGGAACGCGTCACGGGGCACCTCAACACGTCACGGAACACGTCACGGAACGCGACACGGAATGGAACACGACGCGAGGATTTACCAAAGGGCCCATCTTGGGGGCTTTACGTCATATTCATAGCTAGGAAGCATTTACAAGCTTGCACGGGCTCAGCAAGGGACCATGTCACGGAGGGTGGGTGGAGCTATCAACGCGCATCAACACGACGCCCAAACCGTGGGTGAGGGAGCTACAAGGAGTACTCCCTCATACACACCTCCCCTTGAAAAAAACTCGATGACCACATCGAGTGGGGGAGGCACAACTTACTAGCCTTTGAAAATTGCAAGTATGACTCAGACTCATATTTATCGTCGGGGGTCTTAACACGCCTCACTATCAAGGCGGTCAGTGTCTACCCGCTAGGTGCCATGCTCACTGACTCTATTTACAAACGTGAAACATGGACTTTTCATACTTCTTGCATTCCACCCACTGACTCAATTTACAACTGTGGAGTAGAATGGGACTTGGGCAGAATTGTGAAAGAGACTTTATTGTGCACATCAACCCATCCACCTGCTGACCAAAATTTACAAGCACAGAATGGAGGGTAACCCAGTCGAAGACATGTTGTGCACCCATGCTCCCACTTAGGCCAAGCAGCTTGAGCGCGCCGAGCTGCCTGTGGACTAAGGACTTAGCAAGCAGCTTTCACTCTGAATGCCAAGCCCAGAATGCAAGGGTCCAGGCCATGACACCTTGCGAAAGAAGGCCCTCGTTGGCGAGATTTTGCACTTTACTGCCAATGAAGGGAGTGTACGAGGTGCGTTTTGCCTTGAACGCACCTCCCCTTGAAAAGAGTTGGACCTCCATCGTCCGAATCTTCAGTAGCGCGCGCCCTTTTCTTCTAGCTTTTCTTTTTGTGCCCTTGGAGGCACGAATCTGCCATGAAGCTCTTTTTGAAGAAAACCACCCGACCTGCTGGGAAGCAGCATGCCGTTTGGCCCTTCGCGCGAGGTCCATTTCACTCGCGTCAAGAATCCTTCCCCGCGTTGCAGCGCACACCTTGAACTGAACTTTGTGAGGCTTGACTTGGATCTGGGGAAGTCTTCTGTTGGACTGATCTGCAAAGGGAGCACTTAGGATACTTGGAATTCTTCCCCACGTTGCAGCATACTCTTTGAACCCACTCTGAGTTAGCTTGAAAATGATTTGGGGAAGTTTTCCGTTGGACTGAGCTGCACGAGGAGCACGTGTGCCAGGAACAGCCCGCACGACGCGCCCGCAAGGAGCACGTCGCATAGCCTGCCGCGAGAGATTCGAGTCTCCCGCATCAAATGCCCCCACCCTTCTTGAAGTTTGCCCCGGCCGAAGGATAGGATGAGAGCACGGACCCTGGTTGGACTGGAGAGTTAGAGCGCCTGGCCAGCTCGTGACGACCTGATGGGTTGCATCAAACCGCCGCGCCTGGAGAGTGAGGGCCATTTCCCTCGCCGCGATCACCTTCGGGCCTCTGTTGCCCAGATCTGACTGTCTCATGCGCAAGAAAAGAAGGCAGGCTCTAGATCTATCCGTACATGCCAAGCCAACTTGAAATTTCAGGCCCTTGATGGCCAGATCAATCTCTACGCAGAACATGAAAGCCTGTCTGGTCCATTGCATAGCGTTGAACCTTCGGGCTTGCATTGCGAAGGTTATGTCCCCCGCCGTAGTCGCGTCGAACTGGCCCTGTATGGCCTGAAAAGACAAGAAGGTTCCCATCTGCTCAAGCAACTCTCGGTGAGGGGCCACCACGCCTCGCTTTGCTTCAGAAATGGGCCTGAACATGCCCGGATCCGTCTTGACAGCACGCGCGGGAGCTAAGCCTTCACACCTCGCCCCCTTCTTCATTGCTTGCTCCTTGAAGAGCCGGATCTGAATGGAACTCATAGGAGTGTGAAGCCCCCTTGCCTCCTCCTTGGTTTCATCTCGTAGTCTTTCGGCCACTTTGATTCCGCCAAGATGGTTGCATCCCTTAGGCCCAGAGACCAGAATGGGCTTGACTGCGCACGTGGGTTTCCTTGACTCATGAGCCTCCCCGAAACTCACCACTTGGGTTCGCCTCTTGAAGACGCACTTGCCCTGGTTGGACCACACTCGGAGCTCCCCAGCACTCCCAATCTTTATGCCGCGTGAGGGTCTGTTACCCTCGAAATCGGCCGTTGCTCCCCGCTTGCTGCATGAGGGCTTTGTACCCTCTGACTTAGCCATTGAAGCACAAGTTAACTCCTCCTCGGTTTCGCAGCAGTGGGACTTCACTTTCTTGCGAAAGCTTACCCGTTGTCGCCCGCTAGCCGATTCGGATACAAGGGGCATTGGATTCGACAAGGTTGTCTCCTCCTTTGCCCCGCAGACAGATGAATTGTTCACAGGTTTCCATACCTTCCTCCTCTTCCTCTTCTCACCACTTCCTTCCTCTCCAACACGCTTCCTCATCTTTTCCTCACTACTCCTCTCTTCCTCAACTCTCCTCTTCCTCTCCTTCTTCACCCAACGTGCAACCATTCGTTTACCCTCCCGGCGCAAGGAGCCATCCTCATCACACAAGGCCATTCTTTTACCCTCGCGGCTAACGAGCTCCTCTCCATCCTCCTCAACACATCCGGCCATTCGTTTACCCTCGCGGCTCACGAGCTCCTCTCCATTCTCCTCAACACACCCGGCCATTCGTTTACCCTCGCGGCTCACGAGCTTAACACCAAGGTTGCCCGTTCGTTTATTCTCCCGGCGCAAGGAGTCTTCCCCAATCTCAACACATCCGGCCATTTGTTTAACCTCGCGGCTCACGAGCTTAGCACAAGGGTTGCCCGTTCGTTTATCCTCCCGGCGCAAGGAGTCTTCCCCATTCTCAATGTCCATCTTCTTATCCGCATCCGAAAAAACACAAGGCACCAGTTCGTTTATACTCGCTGGCCCCGACGAGTCCTTCTCTTCCTCCCCAACCTTCTTCTTCACTTCAGCTCTTCGCTTCATCTTCAACTCCGCATCTAACAAAACACAAGGTACCAGTTCGTTTATACTCGCTGGCCCCGACGAGTCCTCCACTTCCTTCCCTACTCCTACACACACTTCCGCATTCCTACTTAGCATACAAGATGGTCCCAGTTCGTTTATGCTCGCTGGGCCGGACGAGCCTTCCTTCTCCTCTCCTACTCCCACCTTCCTCCTCACACCATTCCTACATACCTTCTTATCTACTTTACTCTGTAAAACGCGGGGCTCCAGTTCGTTTATACTCGCTGGGCTAGACGAGTCTTCCTTCGCCTCCTCCTCTTCAACACAACTCAAAAATAGTGAAATACAAGGCTCCAGTTCGTTTATACTCGCTGGGCCGAACGAGTCTTCCTTCTTCTCCCCTACTCCAACACATCTCAAAATACCCTCTTCTTCTTTCTCCTCATCTGCACAAGATAGCTTACACGGCGCCAGTTCTTTTATACTCGCTGGGCTAGACGAGTCTTCCTTCTTCCCTCCTACCTCAGCACACTTCAAAACTCCCTTACCTCCTAACTCAGCACGCCTCAACTGGCTTCTACTCTTTATCTCAATATCTATACACGGTAGAATACAAGGCACCAGTTTGTTTATGCTCGCTGGGCCAAACGAGCCTTCCTTCACTTTCTCCCTTCCAGCACATCTCTTCTCAGCACCACGCTTCAGCATTCCATCTCCTTTCAGCTTCACGCCACTTTGCTCCAAGATTTTATCCTTCTTCAGCTCGACACGGTCTTCCTTCTTCTCTCCTTTCACCTCTTCCTTCCTCTTCTCCTTCTCTTCGATCTCTTCTAACACATAGGGCATATCACCCCGTAGCACCTTTTCAGCACAAGATCTTGACTTAGCCTCTTTGGCCTCGTCCACCTCCTCAATCCACACTCCATCCACAACACGTTTCTCTCCTTTTCCTTCCTTAAACATCACCTTCTTCTTCAAATCTCTCTCTTTCGGCACACCTTGCCTCACCACCAAATCTGCATTCTGCCTCTTTACCACACCCTTCTCATTCACCAACCTTTTCTTCAAACAAGGGGTCGGCGTTTTTGCCTTAACCCGTATCCTCTCCTCCTCCGAAGTGCCCCGCTCCTTCAAACTCTTTTGCATAATTTTCATTAGATGAACAAACTGGGCCTTTGCAGCCCGCCTCTTCTCTTCCCCCTCATTCTCCTCATCCTCACTCTCTTCCTCATCTTCTTCCTCTGTCCCGGAGCTCGAACTCGGCTCGCTACCCTTTGAAGGCACAGGCCGCCGCAGCGACACATTCATGATTTCAGGCATAGCTTTCTTCACTTCCGCATCCTCCACTTTCCTCTTCTCCACTCCCTTCTTGCTCCCACGTTCCTCATCCATTCCTCTCCTTGCCCCACATTCTCCTTGCATAGGTTTCTTCATTTCAGCACCGTTTGTTTTCTTCCTCTCCACCTCCTTCCCACTTCCACTTTCCTTCTCTGCACTTCTCTTCACCACTCCTTCTCTTCTTTCTCCCGGCATTCCCCCATAAGCCACAGACATTCCAAAATCCAAAGAAAATTTTCTCCTCAACTCACTCTCCACCTCTAGTGCTTCCCACTCTTCCACCTTGGTTCTCTTCGCGATCCACTTTTCAATATCATCATTCAGATCCATTAGATCGTCTTTCAGCTCCTCTTGCTCCTCTTCCATCTTCCCCACCTCCTTCTTCGACTCACTTTTTACCTTCTCACCTCCTTCCTCCATCTTCCTTTTCAACTCTCTTATCTCCTCTCCCAACTCAAAATAATCTTCAAGAATCCTTCTTTTTTTTCTGTAAAAATCCTCCACCACCACAATCTTTGATGCTTGTAAGGTACCCTTCGAAGTTTTTCCATTACGCCTCAGCCCAGGCTCCCCAACACGATGGTTTGCACACGCCACCCGTGAGGGCGGCTCTGATACCAAGTGTGATGGTCCAACCCTCAGAGACCCTTCCGGGACCCTTTCGGGACCCCGTCTAGGCCCCGGGGCGGCTCTAGACCCTTTCTGGAAACTTTGCATTTTGACCCCGGAACGCGTCACGGGGCACCTCAACACGTCACGGAACACGTCACGGAACGCGACACGGAATGGAACACGACGCGAGGATTTACCAAAGGGCCCATCTTGGGGGCTTTACGTCATATTCATAGCTAGGAAGCATTTACAAGCTTGCACGGGCTCAGCAAGGGACCATGTCACGGAGGGTGGGTGGAGCTATCAACGCGCATCAACACGACGCCCAAACCGTGGGTGAGGGAGCTACAAGGAGTACTCCCTCATAGGTGTTTTCGGCTCCAACGGCAAGGCATACCTACAAAGCCCGAAATTTTCCTTGGGGGGGGGGGGGGGGGGGGGGGGGAGGGCGCCTCGCGACATGGCGTGTTGAGGGGGGGAGGGGGGGCCGAATTTTGGAGGGGGGGGGGGGGGGGGGGGGGGGCGCCGAATTTTGAAGGTGGGGGGGGGGCCGAATTTTTGAGGGGGGGTGGGGGGGGAGGGGGGGGGGGGGGGGGGCCGAATTTTTGAGGGGGGGTGGGGGGGGAGGGGGGGGGCCGAATTTTTGAGGGGGGGGGGGGGGGGGGGAGGGGGGGGGGTTGGTGTGTGTAGAGAGGGGCCGAATTTTGAAGGTGGGGGGGGGGGGGGCGAATTTTTGAGGGGGGGTGGGGGGGGAGGGGGGGGGCCGAATTTTTGAGGGGGGGGGGGGGGGGGGGGGGGAGGGGGGGGGGGGGGGGGGGGGTTGGTGTGTGTAGAGAGGGGCCGAATTTTGAAGGGGGGGGGGGGGCCGAATTTTTGAGGGGGGGTGGGGGGGGAGGGGGGGGGGCGGGGGGGGGGGGGGGGGGGGGGGGGGGCGAATTTTTGAGGGGGGGTGGGGGGGGGGGAGGGGTGGTGTGGTGTGTGTTGAGAGGGGGGGGGGGGGGAGGGGGGCAGAATTTTTGAGCGGGCGTCATGGTGGGTGGGTGGGTGTGTTAAGGGGAGGGGAGCACGTCGCGTCGTCATGTCAACACACACCACACCACCCCTCCCCTCAAAAATCACCCCCCCTCAACACACACCACACCACCCCTCCCCTTCCCCCCCTCCAAATTTCGCCCCCCCCTCAAAACACACCACCCCACCCCTCCCCCCCCCCCCGCCCCCAAAAAATTCGCCCCCCCCAACACACACCACCCCACCCCCCCCCCCCCCAAAAAATTCGGCCACCCCCCTCAACACACACCACACCACACCACACCACCCCTCCCCCCCCCCCAAAAATTCGCCCACCCCCCCCTCAATACACACCTCCCCACCCTTCCCCCCCCCCGCCCCCAACACACACCACCCCTCCCCCCCCCCAAAAATTCGCCCCCCCCCTCAATACACACCTCCCCACCCTTCCCCCCCCCCTCAACACACACCACACCACACCACACCACCCCTCCCCTTCCCCCCCTCCAAATTTGACCCCCCCCTCAACACACACCACCCCACCCCTCCCCCCCCCTCCAAATTTCGCCCCTTCTCCCCCCCAAAAATTCGCCCCCCCCCCCCCCTCAACACACACCACACCACACCACCCCTCCCCCCCCCACCCCCCTCAACACACACCAACCCACACCACCCCTCCCCCCCCCAAAAATCCCCCCCCCCCTCAACACACACCACCCCACCCCCCCCCCCCCAACACACACCACACCACCCCTCCCCCCCCCTCAAAAATTCCCCCCCCCCCCTCAACACACAAAACACCACCCCTCCCCCCCCCCTCAAAACACACCATACCACACCACCCCTCCCCCCCCCCCTCCAAATTTTGCCCCCCCCCTCAACACACACCACACCACACCACCCCTCCCCCCCCTCCAAAATTCACCCCCCACCCCCCTCAACACACACCACCCCACACCTCCCCTCCCCCCCCCCAAAAATTCCCCCCCCCCCCCTCAACACACACCACCACATCCCCCCCCCTCAACACACACCACACCACCCCTCCCCCCCCCTCAAAAATCCCCCCCCCCCCTCAACACACAAAACACCACCCCCCCCCCCCCTCAAAAATCCCCCCCCCCCCAACACACACCACACCACACCACACCACACCACACCTGCCCCCCCCTCCAAATTTTGCCCCCCCCCCAAAAAATTGGCCCCCCCCCTAAACACACACCACACCACACCACCCCTCCCCCCCCTCCAAAATTCACCCCCCCCCCCCCTCAAAAATCCCCCCCCACCTCAACACACACCACACCACACCACACCAACCCTCCCCTTCCCCCCTCCAAATTTCGCCTTCCCCTCAACACACACCACCCCACCCCTCCCCCCCCCCCAAAAATTCGCCCCCCCCGTCCAAATTTCGCCCCTTCCCCCCCCAGAAATTCCCCCCCCCCTCAACACACACCACACCACACCACCCCACACGACGCCTCCCCCCCCTCAAAAATCCCCCCCCCCCTCAACACACACCACACCACACCACCCCTCCCCCCCCTCAAAAATCCCCCCCCTCAACACACACCACACCACCCCTCCCCTTCCCCCCCTCCGAATTTCGCCCGCCCCTCAACACACACCACCCCACCCCTCCCCCCCCCCGCCCCCAAAAAATTCGCCCCCCCCCCAACACACACCACCCCCCCCCCCCCCCCCAAAAATTCGGCCACCCCCCTCAACACACACCACACCACACACCCCCTCCCCCCCCTCCAAAATTTGCCCCCCCCCCCCCCGCCCCCAACACAAACCACCCCTCCCCCCCCCCCCAAAAATTCGCGCCCCCCCCCCTCAATACACACCTCCCCACCCCCCCCCCCCCCTCAACAAACACCACACCACCCCTCCCCCCCCTCAAAAATCCCCCCCCCCTCAACACACACCACACCACACCACCCCTCCCCCCCCCCCCCCCCAAAAAATCCCCCCCCCCCGGCCCCCTCAACACACACCACCCCACCCCCCCCCCCCCACAACACACACCACACAACCCCTCCCCCCCCCCTCAAAAATTCCCCGCCCCCCCCTCAACACACACCACACCACCCCTCCCCCCCCTCAAAAATCCCCCCCCCCCTCAACACACACCACACCACACCACCCCTCCCCCCCCCCCCAAAAAATCCCCCCCCCCGCCCCCCTCAACACACACCACCCCACCCCCTCCCCCCCCACAACACACACCACACAACCCCTCCCCCCCCCTCAAAAATTCCCCGCCCCCCCCTCAACACACACCACACCACCCCTCCCCCCCCCCTCAAAAATCCCCCCCCCCCTCAACACACACCACACCACACCACCCCTCCCCCCCCCCCCAAAAAAATCCCCCCCCCCGCCCCCCTCAACACACACCACCCCACCCCCCCCCCCCACAACACACACCACACAACCCCTCCCCCCCCCCTCAAAAATTCCCCGCCCCCCCCTCAACACACACCACACCACCCCTCCCCCCCCCTCAAAAATCCCCCCCCCCCCTCAACACACACCACACCACACCACCCCTCCCCCCCCCCTCCAAATTTTGCCCCCCCCCCCCCAAAAAATTGGCCCCCCCCCTCAACACACACCACACCACACCACCCCTCCCCCCCCCCCCTCCAAAATTCGCCCCCCCCCCCCCCCTCAACACACACCACCCCACCCCCCCCCTCAACACACACCACACCACCCCTCCCCCCCCCCCTCAAAAATCCCCCCCCCTCAACACACACCACAACACCCCTCCCCCCCCGCCCCAAAAATTCGCCCCCCCCCCCTCAACACACACCACACCACACCACCGCTCCCCCCCCCCCCCAAAATTCGCCCCCCCCCCCAAAAATTTCCCACCCCTCCCCCCTCAACACACACCACCCCACCCCCCCCCCCAACACACACCACACCACCCCTCCCCCCCCCCCTCAACACACACCACACCACACCACCCCTCCCCCCCCCTCCAAAATTCGCCCCCCCCCCCCCCCCTCAACACACACCACCCCACCCCCCCCCTCAACACACACCACACCACCCCTCCCCCCCAAAAAATTCGGCCACCCCCCTCAACACACACCACACCACACCACACCACCCCTCCCCCCCCCCCCCCCAAAATTCGCCCCCCCCCCTCAATACACACCTCCCCACCCTTCCCGCCCCCCCGCCCCCAACACACACCACCCCCCCCCCCCCCAAAAAATTCGCCCCCCCCCCCTCAATACACACCTCCCCACCCTTCCCCCCCCCCTCAACACACACCACACCACACCACACCACCCCTCCCCTTCCCCCCCTCCAAATTTCGCCCCCCCCTCAACACACACCACCCCACCCCTCCCCCCCCCTCCAAATTTCGCCCCTTCTCCCCCCCAAAAATTCCCCCCCCCCCCCCTCCCTCAACACACACCACACCACACCACCCCTCCCCCCCCCACCCCCCTCAACACACACCACCCCACACCACCCCTCCCCCCCCCCAACACACACCACCCCACCCCCCCCCCCAACACACACCTCACCACCCCTCGCCCCCCCCTCAAAAATTCCCCCCCCCCCCCCCCTCAACACACAAAACACCACCCCTCCCCCCCCCCTCAAAACACACCACACCACACCACCCCTCCCCCCCCCCCTCCAAATTTTGCCCCCCCCCCCCCCCCAAAAAATTGGCCCCCCCCTCAACACACACCACACCACACCACCCCTCCCCCCCCCTCCAAAATTCGCCCCCCACCCCCCTCCAAAATTCGCCCCCCACCCCCCTCAACACACACCACCCCACACCTCCCCTCCCCCCCCCCAAAAATTTCCCCCCCCCCCAACACACACCACCACATCCCCCCCCCCTCAAAACACACCACACCACCCCTCCCCCCCCCTCAAAAATCCCCCCCCCCCCCCTCAACACACAAAACACCACCCCTCCCCCCCCCCCCCTCAAAAATCCCCCCCCCCAACACACACCACACCACACCACCCCTCCCCCCCCCCTCCAAATTTTGCCCCCCCCCCCCCAAAAAATTGGCCCCCCCCTCAACACACACCACCCCTCCCCCCCCCCTCCATAATTCGCCCCCCCCACCCCTCAAAAATCCCCCCCCCCCCCCCCTCAACACACACCACACCAACCCTCCCCTTCCCCCCTCCAAATTTCGCCTTCCCCTCAACACACACCACCCCACCCCTCCCCCCCCCCCAAAAATTCGCCCCCCCCCCCCCCCCCCCGTCCAAATTTCGCCCCTTCCCCCCCCAAAAATTCGCCCCCCCCCCCCGTCCAAATTTCGCCCCTTCCCCCCCCCAAAAATTCGCCCCCCCCCCCCCTCAACACACACCACCCCACACCACGCCTCCCCCCCTCAAAAATTCCCCCCCCCCCTCAACACACACCACACCACACCACCCCTCCCCCTCCCTCAAAAATCCCCCCCCCTCAACACACACCACACCACCCCTCCCCCTTCCCCCCTCCAAATTTCGCCCCCCCTCAACACACTCCACCCCACCCCTCCCCCCCCGCCCCCAAAAAATTCGCCCCCCCCCCCCCAACACACACCACCCCACCCCCCCCCCCCCCCCAAAATTCGGCCACCCCCCTCAACACACACCACACCACACACCCCCTCCCCCCCTCCAAAATTTCCCCCCCCCCCCCCCCGCCCCCAACACAAACCACCCCTCCCACCCCCCCCCCCCCCAAAAATTCGCGCCCCCCCCCCCCTCAATACACACCTCCCCCCCCCCCCCTCAACAAACACCACACCACCCCTCCCCGCCCCCTCAAAAATCCCCTCCCCCCCCCCTCAACACACACCACACCACCCCTCCCCCCCCCCCCCCCAAAAATCCCCCCCCCCCCAACACACACCACCCCACCCCCCCCCCAACACACACCACACAACCACTCCCCCCCCCTCAAAAATTCCCCGCCCCCCCCTCAACACACACCACACCACCCCGCCCCCCTCAACACACACGACACCACCCCTCCCCCCCCCTCAACTCACCCACACCACCCCACCTCTCCTCCAAAATTCTCCCCCCCCCTCAACACACACCACACCACACCACCCCTCCCCCCCCCTCCAAAATTTTCCCCCCCACCCCCCGGCCCCAACACACACCACCCCTCCCCCCCCCCCCCAAAAATTCGCCCCCCCCCTCAATACACACCTCCCCACCCTTTCCCCCCCCCCCCCTCAACACACACCACACCACCCCTCCCCTTCCCCCCTCCAAATTTCGCCCACCCCTCAACACACATTACCCCACCCTCCCCCCCCCCAAAAATTCGCCCCCCCCCCCCCTCAACACACACCACCCCACACCACACCACCCCCTCCCCCCCCCAAAAAAATCCCCCCTCCCCCCCCGCCCTCAACACACACCACCCCCCCCCCCTCAACACACACCACACCACACCACACCACCCCTCCCCCCCCCCCCCCTCAAAAATCCCCCCCCCCCTCAACACACACCACACCACACCACCCCTCCCCTTCCCCCCCTCGAAATTTCGCCCCCCCCTCAACACACACCACCCCACCCCTCCCCCCCCCCCCGCCCCAAAAATTCGCCCCCCCCTCCAAATTTCGCCCCTTCCCCCCTCGTCACTCCCCCACCCAACCCAACCCCGCGCCACCCCCATGACACGGCACACCCCCCCACCCCACCGCACCCCCCCACGACGCCCCCCCCCGCACCCCACCTCGAAAAACCCCGCTCCCTCCACGCCACACCACAAATGCCTCCGAAAACCCCGCTCGACCCACCCCACCCCGCGTCACCCCCCCACGACATGGCGCACCCCCCACCCCACCGCACCCCCCAACGACGACGCCCCGCACCCCACCTCGAAAAACCCCGCTCCCTCCATACCACCCCACCACGCCTCCGAAAACCCCGCTCGACCCACCCCACCTCGCGTCAGCCCCCCACGACACGGCACACCCCCCACACCCCACCGCACCCCCCCACGACGCGGCGCATATCCCCCCCCCCCCCCCCGCACCCCACCTCGAAAAACCCCACTCGACCCACCCAACCCCGCGTCACTCCCTCAGGACACGGCGCACCCCCCCCACCCCACCGCACCCCCCCACGACGCCCCCCCGCACCCCACCTCGAAAAACCCCGCTCGACCCACCCCACCCCGCGTCACCCCCCCACGACACGGCGCACCCCCCCACCCCACCGCACCCCCCCACGACGCCCCCCCCGCACCCCACCTCGAAAAACCCCGCTCCATCCACGCCACACCACCACGCCTCCGAAAACCCCGCTCGACCCACCCCACCCGGCGTCTCCCCCCCACGACACGGCGCACCCCCCACCCCACCGCACCCCCCAACGACGACGCCCCGCACCCCACCTCGAAAAACCCCGCTCCCTCCATACCACCCCACCACTCCTCCGAAAACCCCGCTCGACCCACCCCACCTCGCGTCAGCCCCCCACGACACGGCACACCCCCACACCCCACCGCACCCCCCCACGACGCGGCGCATATCCCCCCCCCCCCCGCACCCCACCTCGAAAAACCCCACTCGACCCACCCAACCCCGCGTCACTCCCCCAGGACACGGCGCACCCCCCCACCCCACCGCACCCCCCACGACGCGGCGCATATACCCCCCCCCCCCGCACCCCACCTCAAAAAACCCCGCTCGACCCACCCCACCCCGCGTCACCCCCCCACGACACGGCGCACCCCCCCACCCCACCGCACCCCCCACGACGCCCCCCCCCCGCACCCCACCTCGAAAAACCCCGCTCCCTCCACGCCACACCACCACGCCTCCGAAAACCCCGCTCGACCCACCCCACCCCGCGTCTCCCCCCCACGACACGGCGCACCCCCCCACGACGCCCCCCTGCACCCCACCTCGGAAAACCGCGCTCCCTCCACAGCACCCCACCTCTCCTCCAAAAACCCCGCTCGACCACCCCAACCCCGCGTCACTCCCCCACGACACGGCGCACCCCCCCACGACACGGCGCACCCCCCCACGACGCCCCCCCGCACCCCACCTCGAAAAACCGCGCTCCCTCCACAGCACCCCACCTCTCCTCCAAAAACCCCGCTCGACCACCCCCACCCCGCGTCACCCCCCAGGACGCCCCCCCGCACCCCACCTCGAAAAACCCCGCTCCCTCCACAGCACCCCACCTCTCCTCCAAAAACCCCGCTTGACCACCCCAACCCCGCGTCACTCCCCCACGACACGGCGCACCCCCCCACCCCACCGCACCCCCCCACGACGCGGCGCATACCCCCCCCCCCCCCCCGCACCCCACCTCAAAAAACCCCGCTCGACCCACCCCACCCCGCGTCACCCCCCCACGACACGGCGCACCCCCCCACCCCACCGCACCCCCCCACGACGCCCCCCCCCCCCGCACCCCACCTCGAAAAACCCCGCTCCCTCCACGCCACACCACCACGCCTCCGAAAACCCCGCTCGACCCACCCCACCCCGCGTCTCCCCCCCACGACACGGCGCACCCCCCCACGACGCCCCCCCGCACCCCACCTCGAAAAACCGCGCTCCCTCCACAGCACCCCACCTCTCCTCCAAAAACCCCGCTCGACCAGCCCCACCCCGCGTCACCCCCCACGACGCCCCCCCGCACCCCACCTCGAAAAACCCCGCTCCCTCCACAGCACCCCACCTCTCCTCCAAAAACCCCGCTCGACCACCCCAACCCCGCGTCACTCCCCCACGACACGGCGCACCCCCCCACCCCACCGCACCCCCCCACGACGCCCCCCCGCACCCCACCTCGAAAAACCGCGCTCCCTCCACAGCACCCCACCTCTCCTCCAAAAACCCCGCTCGACCACCCCCACCCCGCGTCACCCCCCACGACGCCCCCCCGCACCCCACCTCGAAAAACCCCGCTCCCTCCACAGCACCCCACCTCTCCTCCAAAAACCCCGCTCGACCACCCCAACCCCGCGTCACTCCCCCACGACACGGCGCACCCCCCCACCCCACCGCACCCCCCCACGACGCCCCCCCGCACCCCACCTCGAAAAACCGCGCTCCCTCCACAGCACCCCACCTCTCCTCCAAAAACCCCGCTCGACCACCCCCACCCCGCGTCACCCCCCACGACGCCCCCCCGCACCCCACCTCGAAAAACCCCGCTCCCTCCACAGCACCCCACCTCTCCTCCAAAAACCCCGCTCGACCACCCCAACCCCGCGTCACTCCCCCACGACACGGCGCACCCCCCCACCCCACCGCACCCCCCCACGACGCCCCCCCGCACCCCACCTCGAAAAACCGCGCTCCATCCACAGCACCCCACCTCTCCTCCAAAAACCCCGCTCGACCCACCCCACCCCGCGTCACCCCCCCCACGACACGGCGCACCCCCCCACGACGCCCCCCCGCACCCCACCTCGAAAAACCCCGCTCCCTCCACGCCACACCACCACGCCTCCGAAAACCCCGCTCGACCCACCCCACCCCGCGTCTCCCCCCCACGACACGGCGCACCCCCCCACGACGCCCCCCCGCACCCCACCTCGAAAAACCGCGCTCCCTCCACAGCACCCCACCTCTCCTCCAAAAACCCCGCTGGACCACCCCCACCCCGCGTCACCCCCCACGACGCCCCCCCGCACCCCACCTCGAAAAACCCCGCTCCCTCCACAGCACCCCACCTCTCCTCCAAAAACCCCGCTCGACCACCCCAACCCCGCGTCACTCCCCCACGACACGGCGCACCCCCCCACCCCACCGCACCCCCCCACGACGCCCCCCCGCACCCCACCTCGAAAAACCGCGCTCCCTCCACAGCACCCCACCTCTCCTCCAAAAACCCCGCTCGACCAGCCCCACCCCGCGTCACCCCCCCACGACGCCCCCCCGCACTCCACCTCGAAAAACCCCGCTCCCTCCACAGCACCCCACCTCTCCTCCAAAAACCCCACCTCTCCTCCAAAAACCCCGCTTGACCACCCCAACCCCGCGTCACTCCCCCATGACACGGCGCACCCCCCCACGACGCCCCCCCCGCACCCCACCTCGAAAAACCCCTCTCCCTCCACACCACCCCGCCACGCCTCCAAAAAACCGCGCTCGACCCACCCCACCCCGCGTCACGGCGCACCCCCCACCCCACCGCACCCCCCCACGACGCCCCCCCCCCCACCCCACCTCGAAAGACCGCGCTCCATCCACAGCACCCCACCTCTCCTCCAAAAACCCCGCTCGACCCACCCCACCCCGCGTCACCCCCCCCACGACACGGCGCACCCCCCCACGACGCCCCCCCGCACCCCACCTCGAAAAACCCCGCTCCCTCCACGCCACACCACCACGCCTCCGAAAACCCCGCTCGACCCACCCCACCCCGCGTCTCCCCCCCACGACACGGCGCACCCCCCCACGACGCCCCCCCGCACTCCACCTCGAAAAGCCCCGCTCCCTCCACAGCACCCCACCTCTCCTCCAAAAACCCCACCTCTCCTCCAAAAACCCCGCTTGACCACCCCAACCCCGCGTCACTCCCCCATGAGACGGCGCACCCCCCCACGACGCCCCCCCCGCACCCCACCTCGAAAAACCCCGCTCCCTCCACACCACCCCGCCACGCCTCCAAAAAACCGCGCTCGACCCACCCCACCCCGCGTCACGGCGCACCCCCCACCCCACCGCACCCCCCCACGACCCCCCCCCCCCCCCACCCCACCTCGAAAGACCGCGCTCCATCCACAGCACCCCACCTCTCCTCCAAAAACCCCGCTCGACCCACCCCACCCCGCGTCACCCCCCCACGACACGGCGCACCCCCCCACGACGCCCCCCCGCACCCCACCTCGAAAAACCCCGCTCCCTCCACAGCACCCCGCCACGCCTCCGAAAACCCCGCTCGACCCACCCCACCCCGCGTCACCCGCCACGACACGGCGCACCCCCCCACAACGCCCCCCCCGCACCCACCTCGAAAAACCCCGCTCCCTCCACGCCTCCGAAAACCCCGCTGGACCCACCCCACCCCGCGTCACCCCCCCCACGACACGGCGCACCCCCGCACCCCACCTCGAAAAACCCCGCTCCCTCCACAGCACCCCGCCACGCCTCCGAAAACCGCGCTCGACCCACCCCACCCCGCGTCACCCCCCACGACACGGCGCACCCCCCCACCCCACCGCACCCCCCCACGACGCCCCCCCCGCACCCCACCTCGAAAAACCCCGCTCCCTCCACGCCTCCGAAAACCCCGCTCGACCCACCCCACCCCGCGTCACCCCCCCACGACGCCCCCGCGCACCCCACCTCGGAAAACCCGCTGCATCCACACCACCCCACCCCGCGTCACGGCACACCCCACCGCACCCCCCCTCGACGCGGCGCATCCCCCCCGCACCCCACCTCGAAAAACCCCGCTCCATCGACACGACCCCGCCACGCCTCCAAAAACCCCGCTCGACCCAGCCCACCCCGCGTCACCCCCCCACGACACGGCGCACCCTCCACCCCACCGCACCCCCCGACGACGCGGCGTATCCCCCGCGCACCCCACCTCCAAAAACCCCGCTCGACCCACGGCACGTCACCTCACCCCCCCACGACATGGCACACCCTCCCTCTTAAGAAATCGCGCTCCGCAATGACACGGCACACACACCCCACTGCACACGACCCCCTCCCGCGACACGGAACCTTCCACCCCCCGACGGACCTCCTCAA
>NC_141150.1:146965364-146972864 GCF_053477565.2 Lygodium microphyllum | reverse complement strand
ACCCTTCCCCCCCCCCCCGCCCCCAACACACACCACCCCTCCCCCCCCCAAAAATTCGCCCCCCCCCCCTCAATACACACCTCCCCACCCTTCCCCCCCCCCTCAACACACACCACACCACACCACACCACCCCACCCCCCTCAACACACACCAACCCACACCACCCCTCCCCCCCCCCCAAAAATCCCCCCCCCCCTCAACACACACCACCCCACCCCCCCCCCCCCCCCAACACACACCACACCACCCCTCCCCCCCCCTCAAAAATTCCCCCCCCCCCCCTCAACACACAAAACACCACCCCTCCCCCCCCCCTCCAAATTTTGCCCCCCCCCCCTCAACACACACCACACCACACCACCCCTCCCCCCCTCCAAAATTCACCCCCCACCCCCCTCAACACACACCACCACATCCCCCCCCCCTCAACACACACCACCACATCCCCCCCCCCTCAACACACACCACACCACCCCTCCCCCCCCCTCAAAAATCCCCCCCCCTCAACACACAAAACACCACCCCTCCCCCCAACACACACCACACCACACCACACCACACCTCCCCCCCCTCCAAATTTTGCCCCCCCCCCCCAAAAAATTGGCCCCCCCCTCAACACACACCACACCACACCACCCCTCCCCCCCCCCCTCCAAAATTCGCCCCCCCCCCCCCCCCTCAAAAATCCCCCCCCCCACCTCAACACACACCACACCACACCACACCAACCCTCCCCTTCCCCCCTCCAAATTTCGCCTTCCCCTCAACACACACCACCCCACCCCTCCCCCCCCCCCCAAAAATTCGCCCCCCCCCCTCCAAATTTCGCCCCTTCCCCCCCCAAAAATTCCCCTCCCCCCTCAACACACACCACACCACACCACCCCACACGACGCCTCCCCCCCCTCAAAAATCCCCCCCCCCCCTCAACACACACCACACCACACCACCCCTCCCCCCCCTCAAAAATCCCCCCCTCAACACACACCACACCACCCCTCCCCTTCCCCCCTCCGAATTTCGCCCGCCCCTCAACACACACCACCCCACCCCCCCCTCCCCCCCCCCGCCCCGAAAAAATTCGCCCCCCCCCCCAACACACACCACCCCACCCCCCCCCCCCCCAAAAATTCGGCCACCCCCCTCAACACACACCACACCACACACCCCCTCCCCCCCTCCAAACTTTGCCCCCCCCCCCCCCCGCCCCCAACACAAACCCCCCCCCCCCCCCCCCAAAAATTCGCGCCCCCCCCCCCTCAATACACACCTCCCCACCCCCCCCCCCTCAACAAACACCACACCACCCCTCCCCCCCCCTCAGAAATCCCCCCCCCCCCTCAACACACACCACACCACACCACCCCTCCCCCCCCCCCCCCAAAAAATCCCCCCCCCCGCCCCCCTCAACACACACCACACCACACCACCCCTCCCCCCCCCCAAAAAAATCCCCCCCCCCGCCCCCCTCAACACACACCACCCCACCCCCCCCCCCCACAACACACACCACACAACCCCTCCCCCCCCCTCCCAAAAATTCCCCGCCCCCCCCCTCAACACACACCACACCACCCCTCCCCCCCTCAAAAATCCCCCCCCCCTCAACACACACCACACCACACCCACCCCTCCCCCCCCCCTCCAAATTTTGCCCCCCCCCCCCCCAAAAAATTGGCCCCCCCCCTCAACACACACCACACCACACCAACCCTCCCCCCCCCCCTCCAAAATTCGCCCCCCCCCCCCGTCAACACACACCACCCCACCCCCCCCCTCAACACACACCACACCACCCCTCCCCCCCCCCTCAAAAATCCCCCCCCCCCTCAACACACACCACAACACCCCTCCCCCCCCGCCCCAAAAATTCGCCCCCCCCCCCCTCAACACACACCACACCACACCACCGCCCCCCCCCCCCTCCAAAATTCGCCCCCCCCCTCCAAAATTCGCCCCCCCCCCCAAAAATTTCCCACCCCTCCCCCCTCAACACACACCACCCCAACCCCCCCCCAACACACACCACACCACCCCTCCCCCCCCCCCCTCAACACACACCACACCACACCACCCCTCCCCCCCCCTCCAAAATTCCCCCCCCCCCCCCCCCCCTCAACACACACCACCCCACCCCCCCCCCTCAACACACACCACACCACCCCTCCCCCCCAAAAAATTCGGCCACCCCCCTCAACACACACCACACCACACCACACCACCCCTCCCCCCCCCCCCCCAAAATTCGCCCCCCCCCCCCCCCTCAATACACACCTCCCCACCCTTCCCCCCCCCCCCCGCCCCCAACACACACCACCCCTCCCCCCCCCAAAAATTCGCCCCCCCCCCTCAATACACACCTCCCCACCCTTCCCCCCCCCCCTCAACACACACCACACCACACCACACCACCCCTCCCCTTCCCCCCCTCCAAATTTCGACCCCCCCTCAACACACACCACCCCACCCCTCCCCCCCCCCCTCCAAATTTCGCCCCTTCTCCCCCCCAAAAATTCCCCCCCCCCCCCCTCCCTCAACACACACCACACCACACCACCCCTCCCCCCCTCAAAAATCCCCCCCCCCCCTCAACACACAAAACACCACCCCTCCCCCCCCCCCTCAAAAATCCCCCCCCCCCAACACACACCACACCACACCACCCCTCCCCCCCCCTCCAAATTTTGCCCCCCCCCCCCCAAAAAATTGGCCCCCCCCTCAACACACCCCACCCTCCCCCCCCCCTCCAAAATTCGCCCCCCCCACCCCTCAAAAATCCCCCCCCCCCCTCAACACACACCACACCAACCCTCCCCTTCCCCCCTCCAAATTTCGCCTTCCCCTCAACACACACCACCCCACCCCCCCCCCCCCGCCCCCAAAAAATTCGCCCCCCCCCCCCCAACACACACCACCCCACCCCCCCCCCCCCAAAATTCGGCCACCCCCCTCAACACACACCACACCACACACCCCCTCCCCCCCTCCAAAATTTCCCCCCCCCCCGCCCCCAACACAAACCACCCCTCCCACCCCCCCCAAAAAATTCGCGCCCCCCCCCCCTCAATACACACCTCCCCACCCCCCCCCCCCCTCAACAAACACCACACCACCCCTCCCCGCCCCCTCAAAAATCCCCTCCCCCCCCCCCTCAACACACACCACACCACCCCTCCCCCCCCCCCCAACACACACCACCCCACCCCCCCCCCCCCAACACACACCACACAACCGCTCCCCCCCCCTCAAAAATTCCCCGCCCCCCCCTCAACACACACCACACCACCCCGCCCCCCCCTCAACACACACCACACCACCCCTCCCCCCCCTCAACACACCCACACCACCCCACCTCTCCTCCAAAATTCTCCCCCCCCCCCCCTCAACACACACCACACCACACCACCCCTCCCCCCCCCTCCAAAATTTGCCCCCCCACCCCCCGGCCCCAACACACACCACCCCTCCCCCCCCCCCCAAAAATTCGCCCCCCCCCTCAATACACACCTCCCCACCCTTTCCCCCCCCCCTCAACACACACCACACCACCCCTCCCCCCCTCTCAAAAATCCCCCCCCCCCCTCAACACACACCACACCACCCCTCCCCTTCCCCCCCTCCAAATTTCGCCCACCCCTCAACACACATTACCCCACCCCCCCCCCCCCCCCCCAAAAATTCGCCCCCCCCCCCTCAACACACACCACCCCACACCACACCACCCCTCCCCCCCCCCAAAAAAATCCCCCTTCCCCCCCCCCCCCCCCGCCCTCAACACACACCACCCCCCCCCCCTCAACACACACCACACCACACCACCCCTCCCCCCCCCCCCCCCCTCAAAAATCCCCCCCCCCCCTCAACACACACCACACCACACCACACCACACCACCCCTCCCCTTCCCCCCCTCGAAATTTCGCCCCCCCCCTCAACACACACCACCCCACCCCTCCCCCCCCCGCCCCAAAAATTCGCCCCCCCCTCCAAATTTCGCCCCTTCCCCCCTCGTCACTCCCCCACCCAACCCAACCCCGCGTCACCCCCATGACACGGCACACCCCCCCACCCCACCGCACCCCCCCACGACGCCCCCCCCCCGCACCCCACCTCGAAAAACCCCGCTCCCTCCACGCCACACCACAAATGCCTCCCGAAAACCCCGCTCGACCCACCCCACCCCGCGTCACCCCCCCACGACATGGCGCACCCCCCACCCCACCGCACCCCCCAACGACGCCGCCCCGCACCCCACCTCGAAAAACCCCGCTCCCTCCATACCACCGCACCACGCCTCCGAAAACCCCGCTCGACCCACCCCACCTCGCGTCAGCCCCCCACGACACGGCACACCCCCCACACCCCACCGCACCCCCCCACGACGTGGCGCATATCCCCCCCCCCCCGCACCCCACCTCGAAAAACCCCATTCGACCCACCCAACCCCGCGTCACTCCCCCAGGACACGGCGCACCCCCCCACCCCACCGCACCCCCCCACGACGCGGCGCATATCCCCCCCCCCCCGCACCCCACCTCGAAAAACCCCGCTCGACCCACCCCACCCCGCGTCACCCCCCCACGACACGGCGCACCCCCCCACCCCACCGCACCCCCCCACGACGCCCCCCCCCGCACCCCACCTCGAAAAACCCCGCTCCATCCACGCCACACCACCACGCCTCCGAAAACCCCGCTCGACCCACCCCACCCCGCGTCTCCCCCCCACGACACGGAGCACCCCCCACCCCACCGCACCCCCCAACGACGACGCCCCGCACCCCACCTCGAAAAACCCCGCTCCCTCCATACCACCCCACCACGCCTCCGAAAACCCCGCTCGACCCACCCCACCTCGCGTCAGCCCCCCACGACACGGCACACCCCCCACACCCCACCGCACCCCCCCACGACGCGGCGCATCCCCCCCCCCCCGCACCCCACCTCGAAAAACCCCACTCGACCCACCCAACCCCGCGTCACTCCCCCAGGACACGGCGCCCCCCCCCACCCCACCGCACCCCCCCACGACGCGGCGCATATCCCCCCCCCCCCCCCCGCACCCCACCTCAAAAAACCCCGCTCGACCCACCCCACCCCGCGTCACCCCCCCACGACACGGCGCACCCCCCCACGACGCCCCCCCCGCACCCCACCTCGAAAAACCCCGCTCCCTCCACGCCACACCACCACGCCTCCGAAAACCCCGCTCGACCCACCCCACCCCGCGTCTCCCCCCCACGACACGGCGCACCCCCCACCCCACCGCACCCCCCAACGACGACGCCCCGCACCCCACCTCGAAAAACCCCGCTCCCTCCATACCACCCCACCACGCCTCCGAAAACCCCGCTCGACCCACCCCACCTCGCGTCAGCCCCCCACGACACGGCACACCCCCCACACCCCACCGCACCCCCCCACGACGCGGCGCATATCCCCCCCCCCCCGCACCCCACCTCGAAAAACCCCACTCGACCCACCCAACCCCGCGTCACTCCCCCAGGACACGGCGCACCCCCCCACCCCACCGCACCCCCCCACGACGCGGCGCATATCCCCCCCCCCCCCGCACCCCACCTCAAAAAACCCCGCTCGACCCACCCCACCCCGCGTCACCCCCCCACGACACGGCGCACCCCCCCACCCCACCGCACCCCCCCACGACGCCCCCCCCCCGCACCCCACCTCGAAAAACCCCGCTCCCTCCACGCCACACCACCACGCCTCCGAAAACCCCGCTCGACCCACCCCACCCCGCGTCTCCCCCCCACGACACGGCGCACCCCCCCACGACGCCCCCCCGCACCCCACCTCGGAAAACCGCGCTCCCTCCACAGCACCCCACCTCTCCTCGAAAAACCCCGCTTGACCACCCCCACCCCGCGTCACCCCCCACGACGCCCCCCCGCACCCCACCTCGAGAAACCCGGCTCCCTCCACAGCACCCCACCTCTCCTCCAAAAACCCCGCTTGACCACCCCAACCCCGCGTCACTCCCCCACGACACGGCGCACCCCCCCACCCCACCCCACCTCGAAAAACCCCGCGTCACCCCCCACGACGCCCCCCCGCACCCCACCTCGAAAAACCCCGCTCCCTCCACAGCACCCCACCTCTCCTCCAAAAACCCCGCTTGACCACCCCAACCCCGCGTCACTCCCCCATGACACGGCGCACCCCCCCACGACGCCCCCCCCCGCACCCCACCTCGAAAAACCCCGCTCCCTCCACACCACCCCGCCACGCCTCCAAAAAACCGCGCTCGACCCACCCCACCCCGCGTCACGGCGCACCCCCCACCCCACCGCACCCCCCCACGACGCCCCCCCCCCCCCCACCCCACCTCGAAAAACCGCGCTCCATCCACAGCACCCCACCTCTCCTCCAAAAACCCCGCTCGACCAACCCCACCCCGCGTCTCCCCCCCACGACACGGCGCACCCCCCCACGACGCCCCCCCGCACTCCACCTCGAAAAACCGCGCTCCCTCCACAGCACCCCACCTCACCTCCAAAAACCCCGCTCGACCACCCCCACCCCGCGTCACCCCCCCGCACCCCACCTCGAAAAACCCCGCTCCCTCCACAGCACCCCACCTCTCCTCCAAAAACCCCGCTCGACCACCCCAACCCCGCGTCACTCCCCCACGACACGGCGCACCCCCCCACGACGCCCCCCCGCACCCCACCTCGAAAAACCGCGCTCCCTCCACAGCACCCCACCTCTCCTCCAAAAACCCCGCTCGACCACCCCCACCCCGCGTCACCCCCCACGACGCCCCCCCGCACCCCACCTCGAAAAACCCCGCTCCCTCCACAGCACCCCACCTCTCCTCCAAAAACCCCGCTTGACCACCCCAACCCCGCGTCACTCCCCCATGACACGGCGCACCGCCCCACCCCACCGCACCCCCCCACGACGCCCCCCGGCACCCCACCTCGAAAAACCGCGCTCCCTCCACAGCACCCCACCTCTCCTCCCAAAACCCCGCTCGACCACCCCCACCTCGCGTCACCCCCCACGACGCCCCCCCGCACCCCACCTCGGAAAACCCCGCTCCCTCCACAGCACCCCACCTCTCCTCCAAAAACCCCGCTTGACCACCCCAACCCCGCGTCACTCCCCCATGACACGGCGCACCCCCCCCGCACCCCACCTCGAAAAACCCCGCTCCCTCCACGCCTCCGAAAACCCCGCTCGACCCACCCCACCCCGCGTCACCCCCCCACGACGCCCCCGCGCACCCCACCTCGGAAAACCCGCTGCATCCACACCACCCCACCCCACCTCGAAAAACCCGCTGCATCCACACCACCCCACCCCGCGTCACGGCACACCCCACCGCACCCCCCCTCGACGCGGCGCATCCCCCCCGCACCCCACCTCGAAAAACCCCGCTCCATCCACACGACCCCGCCACGCCTCCAAAAACCCCGCTCGACCCAGCCCACCCCGCGTCACCCCCCCACGACACGGCGCACCCTCCACCCCACCGCAC
>NC_141150.1:146942864-146955364 GCF_053477565.2 Lygodium microphyllum | reverse complement strand
ACCCCTCCCCCCCCCTCCAAAATTCCCCCCCCCCCCCCCCCCTCAACACACACCACGCCACCCCCCCCCTCAACACACACCACACCACCCCTCCCCCCCAAAAAATTCGGCCACCCCCCTCAACACACACCACACCACACCACACCACCCCTCCCCCCCCCCCCCCAAAATTCGCCCCCCCCCCCTCAATACACACCTCCCCACCCTTCCCCCCCCCCCGCCCCCAACACACACCACCCCTCCCCCCCCCCAAAAATTCGCCCCCCCCCCCCCCTCAATACACACCTCCCCACCCCTTCCCCCCCCCCTCAACACACACCACACCACACCACACCACCCCACCCCCCTCAACACACACCAACCCACACCACCCCTCCCCCCCCCCCAAAAATCCCCCCCCCCCCCTCAACACACACCACCCCACCCCCCCCCCCCCAACACACACCACACCACCCCTCCCCCCCCCCTCAAAAATTCCCCCCCCCCCCTCAACACACAAAACACCACCCCTCCCCCCCCCCCCTCCAAATTTTGCCCCCCCCCCCTCAACACACACCACACCACACCACCCCTCCCCCCCCTCCAAAATTCACCCCCCACCCCCCTCAACACACACCACCACATCCCCCCCCCTCAACACACACCACACCACCCCTCCCCCCCCCTCAAAAATCCCCCCCCCCCTCAACACACAAAACACCACCCCTCCCCCCCCCAACACACACCACACCACACCACACCACACCTCCCCCCCCCTCCAAATTTTGCCCCCCCCCCCCCAAAAAATTGGCCCCCCCCTCAACACACACCACACCACACCACCCCTCCCCCCCCCCTCCAAAATTCGCCCCCCCCCCCCCCCCCCCCACCTCAACACACACCACACCACACCACACCAACCCTCCCCTTCCCCCCTCCAAATTTCGCCTTCCCCTCAACACACACCACCCCACCCCTCCCTCCCCCCCCCCCCAAAAATTCGCCCCCCCCGTCCAAATTTCGCCCCTTCCCCCCCCAAAAATTCCCCTCCCCCCCTCAACACACACCACACCACACCACCCCACACGACGCCTCCCCCCCCTCAAAAATCCCCCCCCCCCTCAACACACACCACACCACACCACCCCTCCCCCCCCCCTCAAAAATCCCCCCCCTCAACACACACCACACCACACCACCCCTCCCCTTCCCCCCCTCCGAATTTCGCCCGCCCCTCAACACACACCACCCCACCCCTCCCCCCCCCCCGCCCCCAAAAAATTCGCCCCCCCCCCCCCAACACACACCACCCCACCCCCCCCCCCCCCAAAAATTCGGCCACCCCCCTCAACACACACCACACCACACACCCCCTCCCCCCCCTCCAAACTTTGCCCCCCCCCCCCCCCCCCGCCCCCAACACAAACCACCCCTCCCCCCCCCCAAAAATTCGCGCCCCCCCCCCTCAATACACACCTCCCCACCCCCCCCCCCCTCAACAAACACCACACCACCCCTCCCCCCCCCTCAAAAATCCCCCCCCCCCTCAACACACACCACACCACACCACCCCTCCCCCCCCCCCCCCCAAAAATTCCCCCCCCCGCCCCCCTCAACACACACCACACCACACCACCCCTCCCCCCCCCCCCAAAAAAATCCCCCCCCCCGCCCCCCTCAACACACACCACCCCACCCCCCCCCCCCACAACACACACCACACAACCCCTCCCCCCCCCCTCCCAAAAATTCCCCGCCCCCCCCTCAACACACACCACACCACTCCTCCCCCCCCTCAAAAATCCCCCCCCCCTCAACACACACCACACCACACCACCCCTCCCCCCCCCCCCCTCCAAATTTTGCCCCCCCCCCCCCCAAAAAATTGGCCCCCCCCCTCAACACACACCACACCACACCAACCTCCCCCCCCCCTCCAAAATTCGCCCCCCCCCCCCCCGTCAACACACACCACCCCACCCCCCCCTCAACACACACCACACCACCCCTCCCCCCCCCCTCAAAAATCCCCCCCCCTCAACACACACCACAACACCCCTCCCCCCCCGCCCCAAAAATTCGCCCCCCCCCCCTCAACACACACCACACCACACCACCGCTCCCCCCCCCCCCTCCAAAATTCGCCCCCCCCCCTCCAAAATTCGCCCCCCCCCCCAAAAAATTTCCCACCCCTCCCCCCTCAACACACACCACCCCACCCCCCCCCCAACACACACCACACCACCCCTCCCCCCCCCTCCAAAATCCCCCCCCCCCCCCCCTCAACACACACCACCCCACCCCCCCCCCTCAACACACACCACACCACCCCTCCCCCCCAAAAAATTCGGCCACCCCCCTCAACACACACCACACCACACCACACCACCCCTCCCCCCCCCCCCCCCCAAAATTCGCCCCCCCCCCCTCAATACACACCTCCCCACCCTTCCCCCCCCCCCGCCCCCAACACACACCACCCCTCCCCCCCCCCCAAAAATTCGCCCCCCCCCCTCAATACACACCTCCCCACCCTTCCCCCCCCCCTCAACACACACCACACCACACCACACCACCCCTCCCCTTCCCCCCCTCCAAATTTCGACCCCCCCTCAACACACACCACCCCACCCCTCCCCCCCCCCCTCCAAATTTCGCCCCTTCTCCCCCCCAAAAATTCCCCCCCCCCCTCCCTCAACACACACCACACCACACCACCCCTCCCCCCCCCACCCCCCTCAACACACACCACCCCACACCACCCCTCCCCCCCCCAAAAAATCCCCCCCCCAACACACACCACCCCACCCCCCCCCCCCCAACACACACCTCACCACCCCTCCCCCCCCCTCAAAAATTCCCCCCCCCCCCCTCAACACACAAAACACCACCCCTCCCCCCCCCCCTCAAAACACACCACACCACACCACCCCTCCCCCCCCCCCTCCAAATTTTTGCCCCCCCCCCCCCCCCCAAAAAATTGGCCCCCCCCTCAACACACACCACACCACACCACCCCTCCCCCCCCCTCCAAAATTCGCCCCCCACCCCCCTCAACACACACCACCCCACACCTCCCCTCCCCCCCCCCCAACACACACCACCACATCCCCCCCCCCCCCTCAAAACACACCACACCACCCCTCCCCCCCCCTCAAAAATCCCCCCCCCCCTCAACACACAAAACATCACCCCTCCCCCCCCCCCCTCAAAAATCCCCCCCCCCCCAACACACACCACACCACACCACCCCTCCCCCCCCCCCCTCCAAATTTTGCCCCCCCCCCCAAAAAATTGGCCCCCCCCTCAACACACACCACCCCTCCCCCCCCCTCCAAAATTCGCCCCCCCCACCCCTCAAAAATCCCCCCCCCCCTCAACACACACCACACCAACCCTCCCCTTCCCCCCTCCAAATTTCGCCTTCCCCTCAACACACACCACCCCACCCCTCCCCCCCCCGCCCCCAAAAAATTCGCCCCCCCCCCCCCAACACACACCACCCCACCCCCCCCCCCCCCCCCCCAAAATTCGGCCACCCCCCTCAACACACACCACACCACACACACCCTCCCCCCCTCCAAAATTTCCCCCCCCCCCCGCCCCCAACACAAACCACCCCTCCCACCCCCCCCCAAAAAATCGCGCCCCCCCCCCCCCCTCAATACACACCTCCCCACCCCCCCCCCCTCAACAAACACCACACCACCCCTCCCCGCCCCCTCAAAAATCCCCTCCCCCCCCCCCTCAACACACACCACACCACCCCTCCCCCCCCCCCCCCCAACACACACCACCCCACCCCCCCCCCCAACACACACCACACAACCGCTCCCCCCCCCCTCAAAAATTCCCCGCCCCCCCCTCAACACACACCACACCACCCCGCCCCCCCCTCAACACACACCACACCACCCCTCCCCCCCCCTCAACACACCCACACCACCCCACCTCTCCTCCAAAATTCTCCCCCCCCCCTCAACACACACCACACCACACCACCCCTCCCCCCCCCCTCCAAAATTTGCCCCCCCACCCCCCGGCCCCAACACACACCACCCCTCCCCCCCCCCCAAAAATTCGCCCCCCCCCTCAATACACACCTCCCCACCCTTTCCCCCCCCCCCTCAACACACACCACACCACCCCTCCCCCCCCTCTCAAAAATCCCCCCCCCCTCAACACACACCACACCACCCCTCCCCTTCCCCCCCTCCAAATTTCGCCCACCCCTCAACACACATTACCCCACCCCTCCCCCCCCCCCCCAAAAATTCGCCCCCCCCCCTCAACACACACCACCCCACACCACACCACCCCTCCCCCCCCCCAAAAAAATCCCCCTTCCCCCCCCCCCCCCCCCGCCCTCAACACACACCACCCCCCCCCCCCCTCAACACACACCACACCACACCACCCCTCCCCCCCCCCCCCTCAAAAATCCCCCCCCCCCTCAACACACACCACACCACACCACACCACACCACCCCTCCCCTTCCCCCCCTCGAAATTTCGCCCCCCCCTCAACACACACCACCCCACCCCTCCCCCCCCCGCCCCAAAAATTCGCCCCCCCCTCCAAAATTCGCCCCTTCCCCCCTCGTCACTCCCCCACCCAACCCAACCCCGCGTCACCCCCATGACACGGCACACCCCCCCACCCCACCGCACCCCCCCACGACGCCCCCCCCCCCGCACCCCACCTCGAAAAACCCCGCTCCCTCCACGCCACACCACAAATGCCTCCGAAAACCCCGCTCGACCCACCCCACCCCGCGTCACCCCCCCACGACATGGCGCACCCCCCACCCCACCGCACCCCCCAACAACGCCGCCCCGCACCCCACCTCGAAAAACCCCGCTCCCTCCATACCACCCCACCACCCCTCCCCCCCCCCTCAAAAATCCCCCCCCCCCTCAACACACACCACACCACACCACCCCTCCCCCCCCCCCCCCAAAAAATCCCCCCCCCCGCCCCCCTCAACACACACCACACCACACCACCCCTCCCCCCCCCCCCAAAAAAATCCCCCCCCCGCCCCCCTCAACACACACCACCCCACCCCCCCCCCCCACAACACACACCACACAACCCCTCCCCCCCCCTCCCAAAAATTCCCCGCCCCCCCCTCAACACACACCACACCACCCCTCCCCCCCCTCAAAAATCCCCCCCCCCCTCAACACACACCACACCACACCACCCCTCCCCCCCCCCCCCTCCAAATTTTGCCCCCCCCCCCAAAAAATTGGCCCCCCCCCTCAACACACACCACACCACACCAACCCTCCCCCCCCCCTCCAAAATTCGCCCCCCCCCCCCCCCCCCCCCCGTCAACACACACCACCCCACCCCCCCCCCCTCAACACACACCACACCACCCCTCCCCCCCCGCCCCAAAAATTCGCCCCCCCCCCCCTCAACACACACCACACCACACCACCGCTCCCCCCCCCCCTCCAAAATTCGCCCCCCCCCTCCAAAATTCGCCCCCCCCCCCAAAACCACCCCTCCCCCCCTCCAGAATTCACCCCCCACCCCCCTCAACACACACCACCACATCCCCCCCCCCTCAACACACACCACACCACCCCTCCCCCCCCCTCAAAAATCCCCCCCCCCTCAACACACAAAACACCACCCCTCCCCCCCCCAACACACACCACACCACACCTCCCCCCCCCTCCAAATTTTGCCCCCCCCCCCAAAAAATTGGCCCCCCCCCTCAACACACACCACACCACACCACCCCTCCCCCCCCCCTCCAAAATTCGCCCCCCCCCCCCCCTCAAAAATCCCCCCCCCACCTCAACACACACCACACCACACCACACCAACCCTCCCCTTCCCCCCTCCAAATTTCGCCTTCCCCTCACCACACACCACCCCACCCCTCCCCCCCCCCCCCAAAAATTCGCCCCCCCCGTCCAAATTTCGCCCCTTCCCCCCCCAAAAATTCCCCTCCCCCCCTCAACACACACCACACCACACCACCCCACACGACGCCTCCCCCCCTCAAAAATCCCCCCCCCCCTCAACACACACCACACCACACCACCCCTCCCCCCCCCTCAAAAATCCCCCCCCTCAACACACACCACACCACCCCTCCCCTTCCCCCCCTCCGAATTTCGCCCGCCCCTCAACACACACCACCCCACCCCTCCCCCCCCCCCCGCCCCCAAAAAATTCGCCCCCCCCCCCCAACACACACCACCCCACCCCCCCCCCCCGCCCCCAACACAAACCACCCCTCCCCCCCCCCCCAAAAATTCGCGCCCCCCCCCCTCAATACACACCTCCCCACCCCCCCCCCCTCAACAAACACCACACCACCCCTCCCCCCCCCTCAAAAATCCCCCCCCCCCTCAACACACACCACACCACACCACCCCTCCCCCCCCCCCCCCCAAAAAATCCCCCCCCCGCCCCCCTCAACACACACCACACCACACCACCCCTCCCCCCCCCCCCAAAAAAATCCCCCCCCCCGCCCCCCTCAACACACACCACCCCACCCCCCCCCCCCACAACACACACCACACAACCCCTCCCCCCCCCTCCCAAAAATTCCCCGCCCCCCCCTCAACACACACCACACCACCCCTCCCCCCCCTCAAAAATCCCCCCCCCCCCCCTCAACACACACCACACCACACCACCCCTCCCCCCCCCCCCCTCCAAATTTTGCCCCCCCCCCCCCCAAAAAATTGGCCCCCCCCCTCAACACACACCACACCACACCAACCCTCCCCCCCCCCCTCCAAAATTCGCCCCCCCCCCCCCCCCCGTCAACACACACCACCCCACCCCCCCCCTCAACACACACCACACCACACCAACCCTCCCCCCCCCCCCTCCAAAATTCGCCCCCCCCCCCCCCCCCCCCCCCCGTCAACACACACCACCCCACCCCCCCCCCCTCAACACACACCACACCACCCCTCCCCCCCGCCCCAAAAATTCGCCCCCCCCCCCTCAACACACACCACACCACACCACCGCTCCCCCCCCCCCCTCCAAAATTCGCCCCCCCCCTCCAAAATTCGCCCCCCCCCCCCAAAAATTTCCCACCCCTCCCCCCTCAACACACACCACCCCAACCCCCCCCCAACACACACCACACCACCCCTCCCCCCCCCCCCCCTCAACACACACCACACCACACCACCCGTCCCCCCCCCTCCAAAATTCCCCCCCCCCCCCCTCAACACACACCACCCCACCCCCCCCTCAACACACACCACACCACCCCTCCCCCCCCCCCCAAAAAATTGGCCCCCCCCTCAACACACACCACACCACACCACCCCTCCCCCCCCCTCCAAAATTCGCCCCCCACCCCCCTCAACACACACCACCCCACACCTCCCCTCCCCCCCCCCCCCAACACACACCACCACATCCCCCCCCCCCCTCAAAACACACCACACCACCCCTCCCCCCCCCTCAAAAATCCCCCCCCCCTCAACACACAAAACACCACCCCTCCCCCCCCCCCTCAAAAATCCCCCCCCCCAACACACACCACACCACACCACCCCTCCCCCCCCCTCCAAATTTTGCCCCCCCCCCCCCAAAAAATTGGCCCCCCCCTCAACACACACCACCCCTCCCCCCCCCCCTCCAAAATTCGCCCCCCCCACCCCTCAAAAATCCCCCCCCCCCCCTCAACACACACCACACCAACCCTCCCCTTCCCCCCTCCAAATTTCGCCTTCCCCTCAACACACACCACCCCACCCCTCCCCCCCCCGCCCCCAAAAAATTCGCCCCCCCCCCCCCAACACACACCACCCCACCCCCCCCCCCCCCCCCCAAAATTCGGCCACCCCCCTCAACACACACCACACCACACACCCCCTCCCCCCCTCCAAAATTTCCCCCCCCCCCCCGCCCCCAACACAAACCACCCCTCCCACCCCCCCCCAAAAATTCGCGCCCCCCCCCCCTCAATACACACCTCCCCACCCCCCCCCCCTTAACAAACACCACACCACCCCTCCCCGCCCCCTCAAAAATCCCCTCCCCCCCCCCCCTCAACACACACCACACCACCCCTCCCCCCCCCCCCCCCCAACACACACCACCCCACCCCCCCCCCCCCCAACACACACCACACAACCGCTCCCCCCCCCTCAAAAATTCCCCGCCCCCCCCTCAACACACACCACACCACCCCGCCCCCCCCTCAACACACACCACACCACCCCTCCCCCCCCCTCAACACACCCACACCACCCCACCTCTCCTCCAAAATTCTCCCCCCCCCCCTCAACACACACCACACCACACCACCCCTCCCCCCCCCTCCAAAATTTGCCCCCCCACCCCCCGGCCCCAACACACACCACCCCTCCCCCCCCCCCCCCCAAAAATTCGCCCCCCCCCCTCAATACACACCTCCCCACCCTTTCCCCCCCCCCTCAACACACACCACACCACCCCTCCCCCCCCTCTCAAAAATCCCCCCCCCCCTCAACACACACCACACCACCCCTCCCCTTCCCCCCCTCCAAATTTCGCCCACCCCTCAACACACATTACCCCACCCCTCCCCCCCCCCCCCAAAAATTCGCCCCCCCCCCTCAACACACACCACCCCACACCACACCACCCCTCCCCCCCCCCCAAAAAAATCCCCCTTCCCCCCCCCCCCCCGCCCTCAACACACACCACCCCCCCCCCCCCCTCAACACACACCACACCACACCACCCCTCCCCCCCCCCCCCTCAAAAATCCCCCCCCCCCTCAACACACACCACACCACACCACACCACACCACCCCTCCCCTTCCCCCCCTCGAAATTTCGCCCCCCCCTCAACACACACCACCCCACCCCTCCCCCCCCCCGCCCCAAAAATTCGCCCCCCCCTCCAAATTTCGCCCCTTCCCCCCTCGTCACTCCCCCACCCAACCCAACCCCGCGTCACCCCCATGACACGGCACACCCCCCCACCCCACCGCACCCCCCCACGACGCCCCCCCCCGCACCCCACCTCGAAAAACCCCGCTCCCTCCACGCCACACCACAAATGCCTCCGAAAACCCCGCTCGACCCACCCCACCCCGCGTCACCCCCCCACGACATGGCGCACCCCCCACCCCACCGCACCCCCCAACGACGCCGCCCCGCACCCCACCTCGAAAAACCCCGCTCCCTCCATACCACCCCACCACGCCTCCGAAAACCCCGCTCGACCCACCCCACCTCGCGTCAGCCCCCCACGACACGGCACACCCCCCACACCCCACCGCACCCCCCCACGACGCGGCGCATATCCCCCCCCCCCGCACCCCACCTCGAAAAACCCCATTCGACCCACCCAACCCCGCGTCACTCCCCCAGGACACGGCGCACCCCCCCACCCCACCGCACCCCCCCACGACGCGGCGCATATCCCCCCCCCCCCCCCGCACCCCACCTCGAAAAACCCCGCTCGACCCACCCCACCCCGCGTCACCCCCCCACGACACGGCGCACCCCCCCACCCCACCGCACCCCCCCACGACGCCCCCCCCCGCACCCCACCTCGAAAAACCCCGCTCCATCCACGCCACACCCCCCCACGACGCCACCGCACCCCCCCACGACGCGGCGCATATCCCCCCCCCCCCCCCGCACCCCACCTCGAAAAACCCCGCTCGACCCACCCCACCCCGCGTCTCCCCCCCACGACACGGAGCACCCCCCACCCCACCGCACCCCCCAACGACGACGCCCCGCACCCCACCTCGAAAAACCCCGCTCCCTCCATACCACCCCATCACGCCTCCGAAAACCCCGCTCGACCCACCCCACCTCGCGTCAGCCCCCCACGACACGGCACACCCCCCACACCCCACCGCACCCCCCCACGACGCGGCGCATATCCCCCCCCCCCGCACCCCACCTCGAAAAACCCCACTCGACCCACCCAACCCCGCGTCACTCCCCCAGGACACGGCGCACCCCCCCACCCCACCGCACCCCCCCACGACGCGGCGCATATCCCCCCCCCCCCCCGCACCCCACCTCAAAAAACCCCGCTCGACCCACCCCACCCCGCGTCACCCCCCCACGACACGGCGCACCCCCCCACGACGCCCCCCCCCGCACCCCACCTCGAAAAACCCCGCTCCCTCCACGCCACACCACCACGCCTCCGAAAACCCCGCTCGACCCACCCCACCCCGCGTCTCCCCCCCACGACACGGCGCACCCCCCACCCCACCGCACCCCCCAACGACGACGCCCCGCACCCCACCTCGAAAAACCCCGCTCCCTCCATACCACCCCACCACGCCTCCGAAAACCCCGCTCGACCCACCCCACCTCGCGTCAGCCCCCCACGACACGGCACACCCCCCACACCCCACCGCACCCCCCCACGACGCGGCGCATATCCCCCCCCCCCCGCACCCCACCTCGAAAAACCCCACTCGACCCACCCAACCCCGCGTCACTCCCCCAGGACACGGCGCACCCCCCCACCCCACCGCACCCCCCCACGACGCGGCGCATATCCCCCCCCCCCCCGCACCCCACCTCAAAAAACCCCGCTCGACCCACCCCACCCCGCGTCACCCCCCCACGACACGGCGCACCCCCCCACCCCACCGCACCCCCCCACGACGCCCCCCCCCGCACCCCACCTCGAAAAACACCGCTCCATCCACGCCACACCACCACGCCTCCGAAAACCCCGCTCGACCCACCCCACCCCGCGTCTCCCCCCCACGACACGGCGCACCCCCCCACGACGCCCCCCCGCACCCCACCTCGGAAAACCGCGCTCCCTCCACAGCACCCCACCTCTCCTCCAAAAACCCCGCTCGACCACCCCCACCCCGCGTCACCCCCCACGACGCCCCCCCGCACCCCACCTCGAGAAACCCCGCTCCCTCCACAGCACCCCACCTCTCCTCCAAAAACCCCTCTTGACCACCCCAACCCCGCGTCACTCCCCCACGACACGGCGCACCCCCCCACCCCACCCCACCTCGAAAAACCCCGCGTCACCCCCCACGACGCCCCCCCGCACCCCACCTCGAAAAACCCCGCTCCCTCCACAGCACCCCACCTCTCCTCCAAAAACCCCGCTTGACCACCCCAACCCCGCGTCACTCCCCCATGACACGGCGCACCCCCCCACGACGCCCCCCCCCGCACCCCACCTCGAAAAACCCCGCTCCCTCCACACCACCCCGCCACGCCTCCAAAAAACCGCGCTCGACCCACCCCACCCCGCGTCACGGCGCACCCCCCACCCCACCGCACCCCCCCACGATGCCCCCCCCCCCCACCCCACCTCGAAAAACCGCGCTCCATCCACAGCACCCCACCTCTCCTCCAAAAACCCCGCTCGACCAACCCCAACCCGCGTCTCCCCCCCACGACACGGCGCACCCCCCCATGACGCCCCCCCGCACCCCACCTCGAAAAACCGCGCTCCCTCCACAGCACCCCACCTCTCCTCCAAAAACCCCGCTCGACCACCCCCACCCCGCGTCACCCCCCCGCACCCCACCTCTAAAAACCCCGCTCCCTCCACAGCACCCCACCTCTCCTCCAAAAACCCCGCTCGACCACCCCAACCCCGCGTCACTCCCCCACGACACGGCGCACCCCCCCACGACGGACCCCCGCACCCCACCTCGAAAAACCGCGCTCCCTCCACAGCACCCCACCTCTCCTCCAAAAACCCCGCTCGACCACCCCCACCCCGCGTCACCCCCCACGACGCCCCCCCGCACCCCACCTCGAAAAACCCCGCTCCCTCCACAGCACCCCACCTCTCCTCCAAAAACCCCGCTTGACCACCCCAACCCCGCGTCACTCCCCCATGACACGGCGCACCGCCCCACCCCACCGCACCCCCCCACGACGCCCCCCCGCACCCCACCTCGAAAAACCGCGCTCCCTCCACAGCACCCCACCTCTCCTCCCAAAACCCCGCTCGACCACCCCCACCCCGCGTCACCCCCCACGACGCCCCCCCGCACCCCACCTCGGAAAACCCCGCTCCCTCCACAGCACCCCACCTCTCCTCCAAAAACCCCGCTTGACCACCCCAACCCCGCGTCACTCCCCCATGACACGGCGCACCCCCCCCGCACCCCACCTCGAAAAACCCCGCTCCCTCCACGCCTCCGAAAACCCCGCTCGACCCACCCCACCCCGCGTCACCCCCCCACGACGCCCCCGCGCACCCCACCTCGGAAAACCCGCTGCATCCACACCACCCCACCCCACCTCGAAAAACCCGCTGCATCCACACCACCCCACCCCGCGTCACGGCACACCCCACCGCACCCCCCCTCGACGCGGCGCATCCCCCCCGCACCCCACCTCGAAAAACCCCGCTCCATCCACACGACCCCGCCACGCCTCCAAAAACCCCGCTCGACCCAGCCCACCCCGCGTCACCCCCCCACGACACGGCGCACCCTCCACCCCACCGCACCCCCCGACGACGCCGCG
The DNA here is from genome assembly GCF_053477565.2 of Lygodium microphyllum. Lineage (NCBI taxonomy): Eukaryota > Viridiplantae > Streptophyta > Polypodiopsida > Schizaeales > Lygodiaceae > Lygodium > Lygodium microphyllum. Next base: position 146,942,916 of record NC_141150.1, on the reverse strand, counting down.
TATCCCCCGCGCACCCCACCTCCAAAAACCCCGCTCGACCCACGGCACGTCA
>NC_141150.1:146907864-146932864 GCF_053477565.2 Lygodium microphyllum | reverse complement strand
AGTGACCCAGGTTGAAACCAAGCCTTCACACCTGATTTCTGCACTTGTGTTGGGCTCCTCACTGAGCCGGATCTGTCCTTGCAAACCTGGAGGGTGAAGCCTCCGCGCAACCTGCTCGGCTTGATCGTGAAGCCAACCAACCACCACGATGTTACCCAACAGGTTGCACCCCCTTGGTCCCGAGACCGGAATGGGCTTGAATGTGTTTGTGGACTTCAAGATCAGAGTGGGTTTCCTGAAAGACACTCTCATCCGAAGCGCAGGGTCCCCAGCCTCATGCACCTCAGCGACTTGAGTCCCCCTCAAGAGCGTCCATTCGTCACTATCTGTCCCTGCGAGGGGCGCCCCAGCACCCCTATCTTCCTTGCTGTATGAGGGCTTGTCTCCCTCTGATTCAGCCGATGTAGTCCCATCTTTTTGCTCCAAAGTTTTGTGTGAAAGTGTTTGTAGTTCTTGATTAGTATGTATATGATTCCCCTCTCCCGCTGCCTCAATCTTTTGTGGTCTTTCGGTTTCCTCTGTCATCACCACCCCCTTCGCCCTGGGCCTTTTCACCACATCGTATTCATCTTGCTCTTCCGCACACGTCTCTGTCTTTTCCCTTTTTTCCTCACAGCCCTTCCCATCGTCACCTGCTCCTCTGGTTTCACTGTCCATCTCATCCACCCACTTGTCACAATACACGGCCATTTGTTTATACTCGCGGCTCACGAGTTCTTCAGCATCTCCCGTCTCCCTAGCCTCCACCTGTTCCTCAACCCATCCGGCACGTTCGTTTAGACTCGCGGCTCCACGAGTTTGATCTACCTCTTCCACTCTGCCTTCGGCCGTTTCTTTAGACTCGCGGCTCACGAGTTCTTCCCTCAACTCTGTTTCTCCATACACGGCCGTTCGTTTAGACTCGCGGCTCACGAGTTCTCCCTTCACCTCCATTTCACACACGGCCGTTTCTTTATCCTCGCGGCTCACGAGTATTCTGCCTTCTTCTTCGCTCTCATCTCCGCACACGGCCGTTTCTTTATCCTCGCGGCTCACGAGTATTATGCCTTCCCCCTCATCCTCTTCCCTGCACACGGCCGTTTGTTTATCCTCGCGGCTCACGAGTATTCTGCCTTCTCCTTCGCTCTCCACTCCGCACACGGCCGTTTCTTTATCCTCGCGGCTCACGAGTACCATGCCTTCTCCATTTCCTTCTCCACGCACGGCCGTTTCTTTATCCTCGCGGCTCACGAGTATTGTGCCGGCCATTAGTTTATCCTCGCGGCTCACGAGTACTATGCCTTCTCCCTTCTCCACTCCGCACACGGCCGTTTCTTTATCCTCGCGGCTCACGAGTACCATGCCTTCTCCATTTCCTTCTCCGCATCCGGCCGTTTCTTTATCCTCGCGGCTCACGAGTTCTTCATTAGTCTCCATTTCGCATACGGCCGTTTGTTTAGACTCGCGGCTCACGAGTTCTTCCCCTGCCTCCACTTCTTCTAACCCCCGAGCTCCCAGCCCCTCCTGTCCTGGATTGTTTATACTCCCCCTAGGTTCAGGAGTCTCTGAATCGTCTGTCCTGATTTCTTTATACTCCCTCCAGGTGCAGGAGTCTTCAGCGCTACCCTCATCCTCTTCCTCAATCTTGCCTTCGTTAAGGTTGTACGCTTCAAATTCACTGAAAACTTTTAGTTTGCAATTGTCTCCTTTTTCCTCATTCTCTGTCTCGTATTCCTCTAGGATCACTCCATCCGGTGGCCGCTTTGATTTATAAGTCATCTCTTCCTCCGCGCAATCCTCAATGAGAACTCCATCAAACATGATACTCGGCCCGTAGGCCTCCCTTTCTGTCTCTGCCGACCCTCTAGTTGCACATTTGTTTACACTCTCTGACTCCGTTACAAGTTCTTCAGGTTGTTCCTCATCACTTGGCCTATCAGCCCACCATTGCTCTGCTTGATATATTTCGTGGTCGTTATCAAAAGAATATGGCCCGTAGGCCTCCTCTCTTTCCCCTTGACTCCACTCGCTGTCCTGATCTTCGCACTCGAACCTTTGCGATTGTGCGTAATGTTCCGGGTTCCACTCTTGATTCCTTTTGGCCCACCTGTCCTCTTCTAACATTTCTTCCTGATCTCCAAAGTAAGCTTCTTCCGGCTGGTCATGATATCCGTGGTAAGGCTCATTTGCCCCCCACTCCTCTTCTCCCCATTGCCTCGCCTCACACGTTTCATCCTCTTCTAGTGCATCTTCGAATTGGCTTGAACTAATTTCTATTTGAGCCCTTTCCCTTTCCATTCGATGTGCATCCTGCATCATTTGTTGTCGTATTCGTCTTTCGGCCTCCCAATCTATCTGCTCATCCAAGTAAGTCTCATCCGTCCAAGCAGTTGGTTCTTCTGTTGTTGATTCATCATCTGATTCACTTACCACATCTGGTGGCTTGGTCGTCGTTCCACATTTCCTTTTTTGCTCTGCCAACCCTTTTCTCAGTAAGTTCATTACCTGTAGTAAGTTTATGCGTTCGGCATGACTCAATTGTCCCTCTGATATTAACCTTTCCCCATTTGTCAATTGAGCTTCTACTGCAGCACACATGTCCTCTTCTTTCTCTACTTCGCTTTCGCTGCTCTCACTATCAGACTCACTTTTAGTTTCCATTTCTTGCATTTCTGTGCTTGGGTTCTTTTGATTTACCTGGGGTTTCATACTTTTTCCCTTTTCATCAGGCATACCCCCTTGTGCCACGACCTCTCCATACTCTTCCCTGATTTCCAATCTCAGTTGTTTTTCTATATATAATAGATCCAAGTTCAAACATTTTCTGTGCTCTTCATACCATTCTTCTAGTTTATCATTTAGCACCTGTAATTCTTCTTTTAACCCGACTTGTTTAGCCTTTACTCCATTCAATCTCCTTTCCAAATCCTGCTCCTCCCCCTTCGAAAATTCATATCCACACTTCAGCCATTCCACCTTTGTTGCCCACAAAATCCTGCGTTCATCCTCACAATCATACCACCTTGCCAAAACCTTGTGTTTTGAATCATACAAACCCTCAATTCTATGCTTTTCAGCTTCGATTCGTGCTTTTTCTAGCTCGTTTTGGTCACTTTTTACTCTTTTTCCACTTTTCTTGCGTTTTCCCATTTTTTGAATTTTTTATGAATTTTTGAATTTTTTTGAATTTTTTATGATTTTTTTCGAAATTTTTCTGAAAAATTTTGAATTTTTGACTATTTTTGCCTATTTTTGCCTCTCCCCGCCTCCAGACGTCTCCGAAGCGTCACGGGGACCCGCTCTGATACCAAGTGTAACAAACTCCAAAATTCCCCAAAACATGCCTTGGCTCCAAAACACACCTCAACTCGGCATATCACGTCCCTTGGGACTCAACTCGGCACCATAACATGACATATCGCACCATAACACGGTTTTCCCACTCAACATGGCACCACGGCACGGCATAGCCAAACACGCCACGGAGGGCGACACGGAAGGTAACACGACGCGGCACCGCGACACGGCCCAGCGCCGACGCGACTCAACTGTCCACCTTGTTATCTCCCCCCATCGGGCAGGGAATTCCTCATGGCACTTGATATTTCTTGGTGCTTACGCAAGGACGCACCCCCGAAACCCTTTGTGGTAGCACAACACCCCACTCACCTCTCGCCCCATAAAAAAGACTACCCTTCCCCCTCACTCTCACTGTTTGCACTCACCATCCCCACTCACCTATGCCTGGGGGAAGCCCCGAGCCACTTAACCATGCCCAAGCGACACGCACTACGGCCCCATGCCGCGACGCGCCCAAGGAGAGCCAAGCCTCGAGTAGGGTACCTCCCCTATAGGTGTTGTGGTGATCCGACTCTCAGAGACCCGCTCGGGACCCCCTGGGGACCCCGTCTAGGCCCCGGGGAAGCACTAGACCCATTCCACAAGTTTGCCATTTCGACCCCCCGGCACGTCACGGGGCACCCCGACGCGTCACGGAACGCGACACGGCACATAACACGGCACGAGATATACCCAAGGGCCCATCTTGAGGGCTTCACGTCATATTCATAGATAGAAAGTATTTACATGATTCACCGGGGCTCAGCAAGGGACTATGTCACGGTGGGTGGGTGGAGCCATCAACGCGCATCAAACACGACGCCCAAACCGTGGGTGAGGGAGCTACAAGGAGTACTCCCTCATACACACCTCCCCTTGAAAAAACTCGATGACCACATCGAGTGAGGGAGGCACAACTTACTGGCCATTTGAAAATGGTGATTAGACTTAGACTCATATCTATCGTCGGGGGTCTTAACACGCCTCACTATCAAGGCGGTCAGTGTCTACCCGCTAGGTGCCATGCTCACTGACTCTATTTACAACTGTGAAACATGGACTTTTCATAGTTGTTGCATTCCACCCACTGACTCAATTTACAACTGTGGAGTAGAATGGGACTTGTGCAAAATGGTGAAAGAGACTTTATTGGGCACATCAACCCATCCACCTGCTGACCAAATTTACAAGCACAGAATGGAGGGTAACCCAGTCGAAGACACGTTGTGCTCCATGCTCCAACTTGGGTCAGGCAGCTTGAGTGCGCCGAACTGCCTGTGGACTACGGGCTCAACACGCAGCTTTCACTCTGAATGCCAAGCCCGAAAAGCAAGGGTCCAGGCAACGACGCCTTGCAGTAGAGAGCCCTCCTTGGCCACATCTTGAAATTCAGCGCCGATGAATAGAGTGTAAGAGGTGCGTTTTGCCTTGAACGCACCTCCCCTTGAAAAGAGCTGAACCTTCATCGTCCGAATCTTCGATGCCGCACGCTCTGTCGCTTGTCTTGGAATCTGTCTTGAAGCTCTTTCTAAAGAAGACCACCCGACCTGTTGGGATGCAACATGCCGTTTGGCCCTCCGCGCGAGATCCATCTCTCCCGCGTCTAGAATTCTTCCCCGCATTGTGGCCCATCCATTGGAGTAATCTTGAGGCTTGAAGTAGATTCGAGGAAGTCTTCTTTTGGACTGCATTGCGAGGGGAGCGCACAGGTTGTCTGGAATCGTCCCCCACATTGCAGCATACACCTTAAAATTGGTTTCTTTAAGCTCGAAGTAGATCTGGGGAAGTCCTCCGTTGGACTGAGGTGCACGAGGAGCACGTGTGGCAGGAGCAAGCCGCGCGACATGCCTGGAAGCTGCATGCCGGTTAGCCTGCCGCGTGAGATTCAAGTCTCCCGCATCAACTGCCCCCGCCTTCGTTGACGCGTGCCCCGGTAGAAGGATGAGACGAGAGCATTGACCCTGGTTGGACTGGAAAGGTGGAGCACCTGGCCAGCTCGTGACGACTTGATGGGTCGCATCAAACCGCCGCGCCTGGAGAGTGAGGGCCATTTCCCTCGCCGCAATTACCTTCGGGCCTCTGTTGCCCAGATCCGTCTGTTTCATGTGCAAGAAAAGAAAGCAGGCTCTAGATCCATCCGTACATGCCACGCCTCCTTGAGCTTTCAGGCCCCTGCTGGCCACATTGAGTGCGATGAAGTACATGACAGCTTGCAGCCTATTCATGGCGTGTAGGAGGGCTATGTCCCCTGCCGTAGTCGCATTGAACTGGCCCTGCATGGCCTGATTAGACAAGGAGATTTCCATTTCCTCAAGCAACTTTCGGTGAGGGGGCACCACACCTCGCTTTGCTTTAGAAAAGGGCCTGTGCATGCCCGGATCTGTCTTGTCAGCGCGAACGAGAGCCAAGCCTTCACGCCTCGCCCTCTCCTTCGTTTCTTGCTCCCTGGTGAGCCGGATCTGCATGGAACTCATTGGAGTGTGAAGCCTCCACGCTTCCCCCTTGGTTCCATCTCGCGGTCTTTCGGCCACTTTGACTTCGCCAAGACGGTCGCATCCCTTTGGCCCAGAGACCTGAATGGACTTGATTGCGCACGTGGGTTTCCTTGACTCATGCGCCTCCCTGAAACTTACCTTCATGTTGAGCGCGGGTTCAATGTCGTTCCCTGACTCAACCACTTGGGTTCGCCTCCTGAAAGCCCACTCGACAAGGTTGGACCGCACTCGGAGTTCCCCAGCACTCCCAATCTCGATGCCGCGTGAGGGTCTGTTACCCTCGGAATTGGCCTTTGCTCCCCGCTTGCTGGATGAGGGCTTTGCACCCTCGGAATCAGCCATTGGCGCACAAGTTAACTTAGGGGGCATTGGATTTGACACAAGGGTCTCCTCCTTTGCCCCACCAACGAACGAGTAGTTCACAGGTTTCCAAATTTTCCTTCTTTTCCTCTCCTTCACTCCACTTCCTTCCGCTCCAACACGCTTCCTCTCCTTGTCCACACTACTCCTCTCTTCTCCACCTCTCCTTTTCCTCTCCTTCTTCACCCAACGTGCAGCCATTCGTTTACCCTCCCGGCGCAAGGAGCCTTCCTCCACACACAAGGCCGTTCTTTTACCCTCGCGGCTAACGAGCTCCTCCTCATCCTCCTCAACATACCCGGCCATTCGTTTACCCTCGCGGCTCACGAGCTCCTCATCACACACCTCAACACACCTGGCCATTCTTTTATACTCGCGGCTAACGAGTTCTTCACAAGGGTTGCCCGTTCGTTTATTCTCCCGGCGCAAGGAGTCTTCCCCATCCACAAGCTTCCACTTTTCATCCACCATCGGACCGACACCAGGCACCAGTTCATTTATACTCGCTGGGCTAGACGAGTCTTCTTTCATCTCCTCAACCCTCCTCTTCACTTCTGTACAACTTTTCTTCATCGTATCAACATCCGTAAAGGCACAAGACACCAATTCGTTTATACTCGCTGGGTCAGACGAGTCTTCCTTCATCTCACCATTGGTTTTCTCTTTAGCACCTTTCCTCATCTTCGTATCCTCTTCCAACAAAACACAAGGTACCAGTTCTTTTATACTCGCTGGCCCCGACGAGTCTTCCTTACTCTTCCTTACTCCTATGCACACTTCCGCATCCTCTTTATCTATTTTATCACTATACTTTACCTCATTATCAACGCTTAACAGGGTACAAGGCACCAGTTCATTTATACTCGCTGGGCTAGACGAGTCTTCCTTTTCCTCCTCTTCTCCCACACTACTCAAAAACAGTGAAATACAAGGCTCCAGTTCGTTTATACTCGCTGGGCCGGACGAGTCTCCCTTCTTCTCCCCTACTCCGACACCCTTCAAAACATCCCCTTTCTTCGTCTTTATATCCGCACTAGGTAGCACACAAGGCACCAGTTCATTTATACTCGCTGGGCTAGACGAGTCTTCCTTCTCCTCTCCTACTCCTGCGTACCTCAAAACATTACCCTTCAACCCCTTTCTAATACAACCCTCCAAAACTTCCTTATCTCCTACCTCAACACACCTCGCCTCATTACTACTCCTCATCTCAACCTTTGTACATGGTAAAATACAGGGCACCAGTTCGTTTATGCTCGCTGGGCCAGACGAGCCTTCCTTCACTTCCTTCCCTCCAACACACCTCAACTCACTGCGCTTTTGCGCCCTTTCTGCACACCACCCTTCCTTCTCCTTCATTCTTTCCCTCCTCATCTTCTCTTCTCCACGCTTCAGCTCAACCTCCGCTCTAGGCTTCAAATCATCCCCCTTTTTTGGCTTTATAGGTTCACAAGAAAAAACACGTGGTCCCAGTTCGTTTATGCTCGCTGGGCCGGACGAGCCTTCCTTCTTCTCTCCCACTCCAACAAAACTTCGCTCAGCATCCGCTCCCTTCATCCTCTCTTCTCTTCTCAACTCAACTCGCTTTGGTACTCTTTCGGCTTGCACCACCTCCTTCCCCAACATCCTCTTCATTTCTGCCTTCCCATCTCTACTCTTCAACTCAACCTCCTGCTTCAACTCTTTCTCTTCCTTCACCTTGGCACACTTCACCTCAATCTTCGTATAACCCTTCCATTCAGCATATGGTCCCAGTTCGTTTTTGCTCGCTGGGCCGGACGAGCCTTCCTTCTTCTCTCCTCTCACCTTCTCTTCTATCTTTTCCAAAACATAGGGGATATCACCCCGCAGCACACTAGACACACCGGATTTGAACTTTGCTTCTTTGGTTTCATCCACCTCCTCAATCACTACTCCATTCACAACACACCTCTTCTTATCAGCATCCTCCAACACATCTTTCTTCTTCAACTTTCTCTCCACCACGTTATTTTCCCTGCTCAACTTTGCACCTTTCTTCTTCATCATATCCTTCTCATCAACACACACCTTCTTTAAAACTGGGGCCGGCTGCACTGCCTTACCCTGCACTCCATCCTTTTCCTTTCCACTCTCCATACTCTTCTTCACTCCCTTTGTCTTGGCTTCCAACATCACTCCACGCTGCTTCATACCTTTTTGCATAACTTTCATCAACTCCGCAAGCTGGGCTTTCATTGCCCGCATCCTCTCTTCACTCCCCTCTTCCTCGTCCTCACTCCCTTTATCATCTTCATCTTCTGATTCGGAGCTCGAACTCGGCCCCCCACATTTTGAATGCACAGGCCGCTGCAACGGCAGATTCATAGAACTAGGCATAGCTTTCTTCCCTTTGACATCACTCGTTTTCACCTTCCCCACCATTCTTTTACTCCCACATTCCTCCTCCGCATATCTCTTCCCATCATTTTCCTTTTGCATAGACTTCTTCATCTCAGCACCAATCTTCTTCTTCTCCACCCCTTTCTCTTCGCCTCCCCTTCCTCTACTCTCCTTTTCAACCTCCACTCCTTTCCTCATTCCCGGCATTCCGCCTGTAGCAACTGATGCATCATAATCCAACGCAATTTTTCTTTTCAACTCACTTTCTACTTCCAAAGCATCCCAATCTCCTTTCCTCAGCGTCTTCTCTCTCCACACCTCAATCTCCTCATTCGTACTCTTCAACCTTCTCTTTATCTCATCCTGCCTCTCCTCAATCAAACACATCTTCTTTTCGAGCTCAAAACGAATTTGGGAGGGAGCATTTGCCCCGTTTCCCCTTTCGCGCCCTAGCTTTTCCACCAAACCTTGCAGGTCATACTCTAGATCATAAAAATCTTCAAGAAGGCTTCTTTTTTTTTTATAAATAAGCTCTGCAGCATCAATTCCTGACTTGGGCACGGTGCTCTTCGAAGCTTTCTCAACACGCCTCAGCCCAGGCTCCCCAACACGGGGGTAAGCACATGCCACCCGCGAGGGCGGCTCTGATACCAAGTGTGGTGATCCGACTCTCAGAGACCCGCTCGGGACCCCCTGGGGACCCCGTCTAGGCCCCGGGGAAGCACTAGACCCATTCCACAAGTTTGCCATTTCGACCCCCCGGCACGTCACGGGGCACCCCGACGCGTCACGGAACGCGACACGGCACATAACACGGCACGAGATATACCCAAGGGCCCATCTTGAGGGCTTCACGTCATATTCATAGATAGAAAGTATTTACATGATTCACCGGGGCTCAGCAAGGGACTATGTCACGGTGGGTGGGTGGAGCCATCAACGCGCATCAAACACGACGCCCAAACCGTGGGTGAGGGAGCTACAAGGAGTACTCCCTCATAGGTGTTGTTATGATAGATCAAGCTCTCAACTCAAAATCGGGCCAAAAGACAAGCCTTTCCAACTCCCCCGAACGTGCAAGGAGCCTTTTCGAAGGTAAAACGGACGTTTTTGGTGCTTACGCAAGAGCCAAGGGAGGAAACCCCGGGCCCCTCACAATACCCCCTCACCTCTCAACCCAAGAAGAAACTAATCCCCCCCCTCACTTTTTCACTCAAGTCACTCACCTTCCCACCTATATTTTCCTGGGGGAAGCCCCGAGCCACTTAACCATGCCCAAGCGTGACGAGAATCAGCCCCGCGCCGAGTCGCCACCAAGGAGAGCCAAGCCTCGAGTAAGGTACCTCCCCTATACACACCCCCCCTTCAAAAAACTCGAAGCCCACTTCGAGTTGACGGGCTAAGGCTCCCTATGATAGTATATACATTGTCATTCCCCCATACTCCTAGCCAAAAATTTGAAGAAAGTTGCATATACATATAAGAATGCCCCTACTTAGTTATGCTCTCACAGGTATGTACATTTTGTACAAACGGGCCGGGGAGTCTGTCTTCAATCCCTGTTGGCAAACTCGAGCAGTAAATCCCGAGCTTTCTCCAGCACATCCGACTCCTTGACCCACGTCGCCTCTTTCAGGGGTCTGCCCTTCCACTTAACTAGAAATTCAGGCCACCTGTTGACAAACCTTGATTTAAGGATTGCCTCAGCTTCGAAGGGCAAGTTGGCATGTGAAGCAGGAAGAGGAACTTGCCGTCCGAATTTTGTATCACCGTGAAAGCGCCTCAACAGGGAGACATGAAATGCATCGTGAATGCACACTCCTCTAGGTAACTGGAGCTTATACGTAACATCATTGAGTTGCTCCACCACCTTATATGGCCCGTAATATCTATGATTGAACTTCGGTGTGAGGTTTTTGGGTAGAGCCATGTTTTGTGAGCTCACCAGCACTAGATCGCCCGGGAAGAACTCCAGTTGACGTCGTTTCGTATTGAAACGTCTTGCCATGATGACCTTGCTTCCCTTTAAGCTCTCCTGGGCCGCCTTCAGCCTATCCCTCCACCTGTTTAAGAACTCTTCCGCGTCCGGGTCTTCCACGCGTGGAACTTGCTCCGTTGCCAGCGCCAAGGGTGTGATGACTTCCTTGCCAGTTGCGAGCTCAAACGGAGTGAAACCTGTCGCGCTATGGAGAGAGGAGTTGTAGTGATACTCCAGCACATCCAGGTACAGGGCCCAATCCTTTTGATCAGCGCGAACATAGGCGCGGATATAATCTTCGATACCCTGATTCACCCGCTCCGTCTGCCCATCGGTCTGCGGGTGATATGAGGAGGAGAACCTAAGCTGAGTGTCTAACAATTTGAACAGCTCCTTCCACATATTGCTCATGAACCGAACATCCCGGTCAGAGACTATGGCCAAAGGCAACCCGTGGTATTTGAAGACCCGACTGAAGAAGAGTTGTGCCACCGTCGCCGCTGTGAGTGGAATAGTGGTGGGCACAAAATGTGCTTGTTTCGAAAAATAATCCACTACAACGAAGATAGCATTGTGCCCATGGGACTTTGGCAACTCCAGAATGAAGTCCATACTGATCACATCCCACGGGCGCGACGGTACTGGCATGGGTTGTAGCAGACCAGCCGGTCTCAGTCGTTGTGCCTTCACTAGCTGGCAGGTCGGGCAAGTTCTAACATATTCTATAACCTCCTCCCGCATCTTAGGCCAGAACAGATGTCTTTGTATTCTTTCTAGAGTCCTAGTCTGTCCTGTGTGCCCTGCCAGCTTACAATCATGCGCCTCTTTAAGAATAGTCTTTTTGAGCTCCAGGTCATCTGGGATATAGAGTTTCTCGCGCATGTATAGCAATCCCTCCTTCAATTCATACATCCCCCATGATGTTCTTCCCTCAAGCAGATCTTCAATCAGCTTCTGCATCTCGTTGTCAGTTTGAGTAGACTGCTTTACAGCAGCCAAAAAATCACTTCGTGTTGAGAATGTCATGACTTGCAGCTCGGCCTTGCGGCTCAATGCGTCCGCCATTTTGTTAGCCGAGCCCGGTTTGTGCAGGATCTCCACATCAAAGTCAGCCAAAAAATCCTGCCACCTGGCTTGTTTGGGTGACAGCTTTGGCTGCGTCTGAAAATACTTTAAAGAGATATTGTCAGTATGCACTCTGGTGTGTTTATCCTGAACATAGTGTCGCCACTTCCGTAAACAATGAATCACTGCCAGCATTTCTTTTTCATGAGTAGACCATCTTCGTTCAGTAGGGGAAAACTTTTTGGACTCATAGTATATCGGATGACCATCCTGAATCAGCACTCCTCCTAAGGCATAATCTGAAGCATCCGTATGAATTTCAAATGGTTTGGTAAAATCTGGCATCTTAAGCGCTGGCGCTGAGCTCATAGCCCTCTTGAGTGTTTCAAAAGCCTCTTGCTCTCTTTCTCCCCATGAGAACTTTGTGTTGCTCCCCGTCAGTGCCGCCAATGGCCACGTGATTCCACTATACCCTTTTATAAACTTACGGCAGAAAACTGTAAAGCCCAAGAACTCTCTGACTTGCCGCGGTGTAGTCGGCGGCTGCCAGTTCTGTACTGCCTCCACCTTTTTTGGATCCACGGCTACTTTTCCCTCCTTTACGATGAAGCCTAGAAACTCCACCTCTTTCACCGCAAATTCACATTTCTCTGGTTTGGCAAACAGCTTATGTTCCCGGAGTCTCTCTAGTACCTTTCTCACATGCTCCTTATGCTCTTCAAAGGTCTTGCTGAAAATCAAGAGATCATCAATGTATACTACGAGAAATACATCCAAAAAATCACCAAACGAGTTATCTACCAATGTGCAAAATGTTGGCGGTGCATTGGTCATGCCGAATCCCAACACAAGCCACTCAAAACTGCCATAGCGAGTACGGAAAGCTGTTTTCTCAATGTCTCCATCTGCTATTCGTATCTGATGATACCCTGAGCGTAAATCAATTTTTGTGAAGTATTTGGCTCCAGCCAGTCTATCCAACAAATCATCTACTAAGGGCATAGGATACCTATTACGGATTGTGATTTTGTTAAGTGCCCGGTAATCCACACATAATCTCATTGTTCCATCCTTTTTCCTGACAAACAATACTGGTGCCCCATAAGGTGAACGGCTCCTTCTAATAAAACCTGCTTCTAATAATTCATTAAGTTGCCTCTTCAACTCTGCCAATTCTTCATTTGTCATTCGGTAGGGTGGGCGCGCCGGCGGAGTAGCCCCCGGCACCAATTCTATCCTGTGATCAACTGAACGCTTCGGGGGTAACCCCGGTGGTAACTTCTTTGGCATGACGTCCTTGAACTCTTCTAACACTTCCCTCACCCTGCTATCTCCTATCATCGGTCCTTTTTCTTCCTCTTCAGTTAGATCCATCGCTCGCATAATGCATAAGTGTACTGAGCTTCCCCTCTTCAACTCCTTCTCTACTTGTTTGGCACTACACCATTGTGGCTGCTTACCTTTTTCTTTATTTATCTCCACTGGTTTGGTCTTATCATTCTGCTTGCTCCCACTACTCTCCCCCTTCGTTGCTTTTACCTCCACCTGAGCCATCTTCCCTTTTTCTTCACTTGCCACCTCTCCTCGCTTTGGGCTCACCTGCGGTTTCGGCCTATAATAGTTTATCATCACTGTAGATCCATTCATATCTAGCACAATCTGGTTTGTTCCCTTTCCAAACATAGCCAAAACATATTTATCATACCATGTCAACCCCAAAATTGCCTCAAACTCATCCATTGGTACGATCACAAAATCCATCTTTGCCTTCCAATCTCCTAGCTGAACAAACACTCCATAAGCAATGCGTACATTTGACTCTTTACCTTGTCCAAAACTCACTGTGCAAGTCTCCAATTTTGACCACTTCTCTACCCCGACTTTCTTTGCCAGCTGCGGCGTCATAAAATTGTGAGTAGCTCCCGTGTCTATCATCAATCTCTGCTTGTGCGCGTTTATTATTCCATCCACATACAAGTGTTGAACTGCTGGTAATTTTGCTGCCAATAAACTCGCTCGCACTTGAAGTACTCCCACTTTGAGGCGCTCTGCCTCTCCTCCTGACCCCTTTGATTCATCCTCTTCCACTTCTGTGATTCTGACTCCCTGATTTGCTTCACTCCTATAGTCTTGGTCCGATGCACTAGCTGCCGCCACTCGTGTTCTGCTCGTCCCTTGTGTTTGCGGACACTCTCTAGCAAAATGAGATCCTCCACAGGTAAAACATCCTCGCGGCCCTGTATTCCAATTTGAAAAGCCTCTACCTTGATTATACCCACTCCTTTCGCTATTCCACTGTGGTGCCGTGCCCCCCAGTCTTGGGTACTGCATATTTGGGGGCCTGTACACTGATGGTGATGAAGCTACACTCTCCGCACCCCGATTCGTCTCTCCACCTCGATTCACTTCTCCACCTCGCCCCACTGGCGGTGTTCTCCATGTAGGTTGCGTTTGGTTTGTCGTATTGAACGATGCTCCTCTTCCTCCTCCCAGAGACCTCCTAAATTCCATATCTGCCAACCTCTCTGTCATCTCAAAAGCTTCTTTGATGTCTTCAGGTTCTTGCTTCTCTATCTCTCTACGGGCCCAATCTTGCAACCCATACAAAAATCCATGTAATTTAGTCACCGCGTCCATATCTTGTAGTTGAAGCATGAATGCTTTGTATTTTGCTATGTATTCTCTCATCTTCCCCGTTTGTTGTTTTAAAGCTCGCCACTCATCTCTCACTTTAAATTTCTCATTCTTGGGGATAAAATAATTTCTAAGCTCCGTGTGCATCTCTTCCCAACCCATCACTCGTGTTTTTCCTTGTTCTATTCTGTCTTTCTCTTTTGCCAACCACCAATCATAAGCCTGATCACCCAGATGCTGAGATGCTACTTCCCCCCGTTTCTTTGTGGGCACTTTCAGAATATTCATGTATTGTTGCATGAGGTTCAGCCATCTCTCAAGAACTAAAGAGTCCCTTTCTCCTTTATACTTCTCCGGAGGCGATGGTTTGTACCTGCCATACTCTGCATCAGAATCTTCAGTTTCATATTTTGGCTCTTTTTTCTTCCCTTTTCCCCTTCTTTGTTGATCCCGATTCATATTCATCAATAATTGGGTCATCTGCACAAAAGCAGCTTGAAAATCCATGTTGCTTACTCCTACACCCGCCATGCTTCCCTCATCATCTTCATATTCCGTAGGTTCATCCAAATTCGGTGGTTCCCTTTCCTCATCCTCTTCGAACGGTCTTGACGCACCTTCTGCTTCTTTTCCTCTTTCTTTATCTCGGTCCCGGACCCTCGGCATTTTGCCGCCCTCACGCGTGATGAAATTTGCTTCTCGTGAGGTATGCTCTGATACCAAGTGTTATGATAGATCAAGCTCTCAACTCAAAATCGGGCCAAAAGACAAGCCTTTCCAACTCCCCCGAACGTGCAAGGAGCCTTTTCGAAGGTAAAACGGACGTTTTTGGTGCTTACGCAAGAGCCAAGGGAGGAAACCCCGGGCCCCTCACAATACCCCCTCACCTCTCAACCCAAGAAGAAACTAATCCCCCCCCTCACTTTTTCACTCAAGTCACTCACCTTCCCACCTATATTTTCCTGGGGGAAGCCCCGAGCCACTTAACCATGCCCAAGCGTGACGAGAATCAGCCCCGCGCCGAGTCGCCACCAAGGAGAGCCAAGCCTCGAGTAAGGTACCTCCCCTATAGGTGTTTTCGGCTCCAACGGCAAGGCATACCTACAAAGCCCGAAATTTTCCTTGGGGGGGGGGGGGGGGGGGGGGGAGGGCGCCTCGCGACATGGCGTGTTGAGGGGGGGAGGGGGGGCCGAATTTTGGAGGGGGGGGGGGGGGGGGGGGCGCCGAATTTTGAAGGTGGGGGGGGGGCCGAATTTTTGAGGGGGGGTGGGGGGGGAGGGGGGGGGGTTGGTGTGTGTAGAGAGGGGCCGAATTTTGAAGGTGGGGGGGGGGCCGAATTTTTGAGGGGGGGTGGGGGGGGAGGGGGGGGGGGGAGGGGGGGGGGTTGGTGTGTGTAGAGAGGGGCCGAATTTTGAAGGGGGGGGGGGGGGGGCCGAATTTTTGAGGGGGGGTGGGGGGGGAGGGGGGGGGGGGGGGAGGGAGGGGGGGGGGGCGAATTTTTGAGGGGGGGTGGGGGGGGGGGGAGGGGTGGTGTGGTGTGTGTTGAGAGGGGGGGGGGGGAGGGGGGCAGAATTTTTGAGCGGGCGTCATGGTGGGTGGGTGGGTGTGTTAAGGGGAGGGGAGCACGTCGCGTCGTCATGTCAACACACACCACACCACCCCTCCCCCCTCCCCTCAAAAATCACCCCCCCTCAACACACACCACACCACCCCTCCCCTTCCCCCCCTCCAAATTTCGCCCCCCCCTCAAAACACACCACCCCACCCCTCCCCCCCCCCCCGCCCCCAAAAAATTCGCCCCCCCCAACACACACCACCCCACCCCCCCCCCCCCAAAAAATTCGGCCACCCCCCTCAACACACACCACACCACACCACACCACCCCTCCCCCCCCCCCCCAAAAATTCGCCCACCCCCCCCTCAATACACACCTCCCCACCCTTCCCCCCCCCCCGCCCCCAACACACACCACCCCTCCCCCCCCCCCAAAAATTCGCCCCCCCCCTCAATACACACCTCCCCACCCTTCCCCCCCCCCCTCAACACACACCACACCAGACCACACCACCCCTCCCCTTCCCCCCCTCCAAATTTGACCCCCCCCTCAACACACACCACCCCACCCCTCCCCCCCCCCTCCAAATTTCGCCCCTTCTCCCCCCCAAAAATTCGCCCCCCCCCCCCCCCCCCCTCAACACACACCACACCACACCACCCCTCCCCCCCCCACCCCCCTCAACACACACCAACCCACACCACCCCTCCCCCCCCCAAAAATCCCCCCCCCCCCTCAACACACACCGCCCCACCCCCCCCCCCCCCAACACACACCACACCACCCCTCCCCCCCCCTCAAAAATTCCCCCCCCCCCCTCAACACACAAAACACCACCCCTCCCCCCCCCCTCAAAACACACCACACCACACCACCCCTCCCCCCCCCCCTCCAAATTTTGCCCCCCCCCCTCAACACACACCACACCACACCACCCCTCCCCCCCTCCAAAATTCACCCCCCACCCCCCTCAACACACACCACCCCACACCTCCCCTCCCCCCCCCCCCCAAAAATTCCCCCCCCCCCCCTCAACACACACCACCACATCCCCCCCCCTCAACACACACCACACCACCCCTCCCCCCCCCCTCAAAAATCCCCCCCCCCTCAACACACAAAACACCACCCCTCCCCCCCCCTCAAAAATCCCCCCCCCCCCCCAACACACACCACACCACACCACACCACACCACACCTCCCCCCCCCTCCAAATTTTGCCCCCCCCCCAAAAAATTGGCCCCCCCCCTCAACACACACCACACCACACCACCCCTTCCCCCCCTCCAAAATTCGCCCCCCCCCCCCCCCTCAAAAATCCCCCCCCACCTCAACACACACCACACCACACCACACCAACCCTCCCCTTCCCCCCTCCAAATTTCGCCTTCCCCTCAACACACACCACCCCACCCCTCCCCCCCCCCAAAAATTCGCCCCCCCCGTCCAAATTTCGCCCCTTCCCCCCCCAAAAATTCCCCCCCCCCCTCAACACACACCACACCACACCACCCCACACGACGCCTCCCCCCCCTCAAAAATCCCCCCCCCCCCTCAACACACACCACACCACACCACCCCTCCCCCCCCCTCAAAAATCCCCCCCCTCAACACACACCACACCACCCCTCCCCTTCCCCCCCTCCGAATTTCGCCCGCCCCTCAACACACACCACCCCACCCCTCCCCCCCCCCGGCCCCCAAAAAATTCGCCCCCCCCCCAACACACACCACCCCCCCCCCCCCCAAAAATTCGGCCACCCCCCTCAACACACACCACACCACACACCCCCTCCCCCCCCTCCAAAATTTGCCCCCCCCCCCCCCCCCCGCCCCCAACACAAACCACCCCTCCCCCCCCCCCAAAAATTCGCCCCCCCCCCCCTCAATACACACCTCCCCACCCCCCCCCCCCTCAACAAACACCACACCACCCCTCCCCCCCCTCAAAAATCCCCCCCCCTCAACACACACCACACCACACCACCCCTCCCCCCCCCCCCCCCCCAAAAAATCCCCCCCCCCGCCCCCCTCAACACACACCACCCCACCCCCCCCCCCCACAACACACACCACACAACCCCTCCCCCCCCCCTCAAAAATTCCCCGCCCCCCCCTCAACACACACCACACCACCCCTCCCCCCCCCCTCAAAAATCCCCCCCCCCTCAACACACACCACACCACACCACCCCTCCCCCCCCCCCAAAAAATCCCCCCCCCGCCCCCCTCAACACACACCACCCCACCCCCTCCCCCCCCACAACACACACCACACAACCCCTCCCCCCCCCTCAAAAATTCCCCGCCCCCCCCTCAACACACACCACACCACCCCTCCCCCCCCCTCAAAAATCCCCCCCCCCCCCTCAACATAACACACACCACACCACCCCTCCCCCCCCCCCCAAAAAAAATCCCCCCCCCGCCCCCCTCAACACACACCACCCCACCCCCCCCCCCCACAACACACACCACACAACCCCTCCCCCCCCCTCAAAAATTCCCCGCCCCCCCCTCAACACACACCACACCACCCCTCCCCCCCCCTCAAAAATCCCCCCCCCCCCCCTCAACACACACCACACCACACCACCCCTCCCCCCCCCCCCCTCCAAATTTTGCCCCCCCCCCAAAAAAATTGGCCCCCCCCCTCAACACACACCACACCACACCACCCCTCCCCCCCCCCTCCAAAATTCGCCCCCCCCCCCCTCTCAACACACACCACCCCACCCCCCCCCTCAACACACACCACACCACCCCTCCCCCCCCCCTCAAAAATCCCCCCCCCTCAACACACACCACAACACCCCTCCCCCCCCGCCCCAAAAATTCGCCCCCCCCCCTCAACACACACCACACCACACCACCGCTCCCCCCCCCCCAAAATTCGCCCCCCCCCCCAAAAATTTCCCACCCCTCCCCCCTCAACACACACCACCCCACCCCCCCCCCCCCAACACACACCACACCACCCCTCCCCCCCCCCTCCAAATCTTCCGCCCCCCCCCCCCCCCCTCAACACACACCACCCCACCCCCCCCCTCAACACACACCACACCACCCCTCCCCCCCAAAAAATTCGGCCACCCCCCTCAACACACACCACACCACACCACACCACCCCTCCCCCCCCCCCCAAAATTCGCCCCCCCCCCCCTCAATACACACCTCCCCACCCTTCCCGCCCCCCCGCCCCCAACACACACCACCCCTCCCCCCCCCCAAAAAATTCGCCCCCCCCCCTCAATACACACCTCCCCACCCTTCCCCCCCCCCCTGAACACACACCACACCACACCACACCACCCCTCCCCTTCCCCCCCTCCAAATTTCGCCCCCCCCTCAACACACACCACCCCACCCCTCCCCCCCCCCTCCAAATTTCGCCCCTTCTCCCCCCCAAAAATTCCCCCCCCCCCCCTCCCTCAACACACACCACACCACACCACCCCTCCCCCCCCCACCCCCCTCAACACACACCACCCCACACCACCCCTCCCCCCCCCCCAACACACACCACCCCACCCCCCCCCCCCCCAACACACACCTCACCACCCCTCCCCCCCCCCCAAAAATTCCCCCCCCCCCCCTCAACACACAAAACACCACCCCTCCCCCCCCCCCTCAAAACACACCACACCACACCACCCCTCCCCCCCCCCCTCCAAATTTTGCCCCCCCCCCCCCCAAAAAATTGGCCCCCCCCTCAACACACACCACACCACACCACCCCTCCCCCCCCCTCCTCCAAAATTCGCCCCCCACCCCCCTCAACACACACCACCCCACACCTCCCCTCCCCCCCCCCCACCCTCCCTCCCCCCAACACACACCACCACATCCCCCCCCCCCCCTCAAAACACACCACACCACCCCTCCCCCCCCTCAAAAATCCCCCCCCCCCTCAACACACAAAACACCACCCCTCCCCCCCCCCCTCAAAAATCCCCCCCCCCAACACACACCACACCACACCACCCCTCCCCCCCCCTCCAAATTTTGCCCCCCCCCCCCAAAAAATTGGCCCCCCCCTCAACACACACCACCCCTCCCCCCCCCCTCCATAATTCGCCCCCCCCACCCCTCAAAAATCCCCCCCCCCCCCTCAACACACACCACACCAACCCTCCCCTTCCCCCCTCCAAATTTCGCCTTCCCCTCAACACACACCACCCCACCCCTCCCCCCCCCCCAAAAATTCGCCCCCCCCCCCCCCCCCCGTCCAAATTTCGCCCCTTCCCCCCCCAAAAATTCGCCCCCCCCCCCCTCAACACACACCACCCCACACCACGCCTCCCCCCCCTCAAAAATTCCCCCCCCCCCCTCAACACACACCACACCACACCACCCCTCCCCCTCCCTCAAAAATCCCCCCCCCCTCAACACACACCACACCACCCCTCCCCTTCCCCCCCTCCAAATTTCGCCCCCCCCTCAACACACTCCACCCCACCCCTCCCCCCCCGCCCCCAAAAAATTCGCCCCCCCCCCCCAACACACACCACCCCACCCCCCCCCCCCCCCCCAAAATTCGGCCACCCCCCTCAACACACACCACACCACACACCCCCTCCCCCCCTCCAAAATTCCCCCCCCCCCCCCCCCCCCCCGCCCCCAACACAAACCACCCCTCCCACCCCCCCCAAAAATTCGCGCCCCCCCCCCCCCCCCTCAATACACACCTCCCCCCCCCCCCCCCCCCCCTCAACAAACACCACACCACCCCTCCCCGCCCCCTCAAAAATCCCCTCCCCCCCCCTCAACACACACCACACCACCCCTCCCCCCCCCCCCCCCCCAAAAATCCCCCCCCCCAACACACACCACCCCACCCCCCCCCCCCCCAACACACACCACACAACCACTCCCCCCCCCTCAAAAATTCCCCGCCCCCCCCTCAACACACACCACACCACCCCGCCCCCCCCTCAACACACACGACACCACCCCTCCCCCCCCCCTCAACTCACCCACACCACCCCACCTCTCCTCCAAAATTCTCCCCCCCCCCTCAACACACACCACACCACACCACCCCTCCCCCCCCCCCTCCAAAAGTTCCCCCGCCCCCCCACCCCCCGGCCCCAACACACACCACCCCTCCCCCCCCCCCCCCCCAAAAATTCGCCCCCCCCCTCAATACACACCTCCCCACCCTTTCCCCCCCCCCCCCCCTCAACACACACCACACCACCCCTCCCCTTCCCCCCCTCCAAATTTCGCCCACCCCTCAACACACATTACCCCACCCCTCCCCCCCCCCCCAAAAATTCGCCCCCCCCCCCCTCAACACACACCACCCCACACCACCACCCCTCCCCCCCCCAAAAAAATCCCCCCCCCCCCCCCGCCCTCAACACACACCACCCCCCCCCCCTCAACACACACCACACCACCCCTCCCCCCCCCCCCCTCAAAAATCCCCCCCCCCCTCAACACACACCACACCACACCACCCCTCCCCTTCCCCCCCTCGAAATTTCGCCCCCCCCTCAACACACACCACCCCACCCCTCCCCCCCCCGCCCCAAAAATTCGCCCCCCCCTCCAAATTTCGCCCCTTCCCCCCTCGTCACTCCCCCACCCAACCCAACCCCGCGCCACCCCCATGACACGGCACACCCCCCCACCCCACCGCACCCCCCCACGACGCCCCCCCCCCGCACCCCACCTCGAAAAACCCCGCTCCCTCCACGCCACACCACAAATGCCTCCGAAAACCCCGCTCGACCCACCCCACCCCGCGTCACCCCCCCACGACATGGCGCACCCCCCACCCCACCGCACCCCCCAACGACGCCGCCCCGCACCCCACCTCGAAAAACCCCGCTCCCTCCATACCACCCCACCACGCCTCCGAAAACCCCGCTCGACCCACCCCACCTCGCGTCAGCCCCCCACGACACGGCACACCCCCCACACCCCACCGCACCCCCCCACGACGCGGCGCATATCCCCCCCCCCCCGCACCCCACCTCGAAAAACCCCACTCGACCCACCCAACCCCGCGTCACTCCCTCAGGACACGGGGCACCCCCCCACCCCACCGCACCCCCCCACGACGCCCCCCCGCACCCCACCTCGAAAAACCCCGCTCGACCCACCCCACCCCGCGTCACCCCCCCACGACACGGCGCACCCCCCCACCCCACCGCACCCCCCCACGACGCCCCCCCCCGCACCCCACCTCGAAAAACCCCGCTCCATCCACGCCACACCACCACGCCTCCGAAAACCCCGCTCGACCCACCCCACCCCGCGTCTCCCCCCCACGACACGGCGCACCCCCCACCCCACCGCACCCCCCAACGACGACGCCCCGCACCCCACCTCGAAAAACCCCGCTCCCTCCATACCACCCCACCACTCCTCCGAAAACCCCGCTCGACCCACCCCACCTCGCGTCAGCCCCCCACGACACGGCACACCCCCCACACCCCACCGCACCCCCCCACGACGCGGCGCATATCCCCCCCCCCCGCACCCCACCTCGAAAAACCCCACTCGACCCACCCAACCCCGCGTCACTCCCCCAGGACACGGCGCACCCCCCCACCCCACCGCACCCCCCCACGACGCGGCGCATATCCCCCCCCCCCCCGCACCCCACCTCAAAAAACCCCGCTCGACCCACCCCACCCCGCGTCACCCCCCCACGACACGGCGCACCCCCCCACCCCACCGCACCCCCCCACGACGCCCCCCCCCGCACCCCACCTCGAAAAACCCCGCTCCCTCCACGCCACACCACCACGCCTCCGAAAACCCCGCTCGACCCACCCCACCCCGCGTCTCCCCCCCACGACACGGCGCACCCCCCCACGACGCCCCCCCGCACCCCACCTCGGAAAACCGCGCTCCCTCCACAGCACCCCACCTCTCCTCCAAAAACCCCGCTCGACCACCCCAACCCCGCGTCACTCCCCCACGACACGGCGCACCCCCCCACGACACGGCGCACCCCCCCACGACGCCCCCCCGCACCCCACCTCGAAAAACCGCGCTCCCTCCACAGCACCCCACCTCTCCTCCAAAAACCCCGCTCGACCACCCCCACCCCGCGTCACCCCCCAGGACGCCCCCCCGCACCCCACCTCGAAAAACCCCGCTCCCTCCACAGCACCCCACCTCTCCTCCAAAAACCCCGCTTGACCACCCCAACCCCGCGTCACTCCCCCACGACACGGCGCACCCCCCCACCCCACCGCACCCCCCCACGACGCGGCGCATACCCCCCCCCCCCCGCAACCCCACCTCAAAAAACCCCGCTCGACCCACCCCACCCCGCGTCACCCCCCCACGACACGGCGCACCCCCCCACCCCACCGCACCCCCCCACGACGCCCCCCCCCGCACCCCACCTCGAAAAACCCCGCTCCCTCCACGCCACACCACCACGCCTCCGAAAACCCCGCTCGACCCACCCCACCCCGCGTCTCCCCCCCACGACACGGCGCACCCCCCCACGACGCCCCCCCGCACCCCACCTCGAAAAACCGCGCTCCCTCCACAGCACCCCACCTCTCCTCCAAAAACCCCGCTCGACCAGCCCCACCCCGCGTCACCCCCCACGACGCCCCCCCGCACCCCACCTCGAAAAACCCCGCTCCCTCCACAGCACCCCACCTCTCCTCCAAAAACCCCGCTCGACCACCCCAACCCCGCGTCACTCCCCCACGACACGGCGCACCCCCCCACCCCACCGCACCCCCCCACGACGCCCCCCCGCACCCCACCTCGAAAAACCGCGCTCCCTCCACAGCACCCCACCTCTCCTCCAAAAACCCCGCTCGACCACCCCCACCCCGCGTCACCCCCCACGACGCCCCCCCGCACCCCACCTCGAAAAACCCCGCTCCCTCCACAGCACCCCACCTCTCCTCCAAAAACCCCGCTCGACCACCCCAACCCCGCGTCACTCCCCCACGACACGGCGCACCCCCCCACCCCACCGCACCCCCCCACGACGCCCCCCCGCACCCCACCTCGAAAAACCGCGCTCCATCCACAGCACCCCACCTCTCCTCCAAAAACCCCGCTCGACCCACCCCACCCCGCGTCACCCCCCCCACGACACGGCGCACCCCCCCACGACGCCCCCCCGCACCCCACCTCGAAAAACCCCGCTCCCTCCACGCCACACCACCACGCCTCCGAAAACCCCGCTCGACCCACCCCACCCCGCGTCTCCCCCCCACGACACGGCGCACCCCCCCACGACGCCCCCCCGCACCCCACCTCGAAAAACCGCGCTCCCTCCACAGCACCCCACCTCTCCTCCAAAAACCCCGCTTGACCACCCCAACCCCGCGTCACTCCCCCATGACACGGCGCACCCCCCCACGACGCCCCCCCCGCACCCCACCTCGAAAAACCCCGCTCCCTCCACACCACCCCGCCACGCCTCCAAAAAACCGCGCTCGACCCACCCCACCCCGCGTCACGGCGCACCCCCCACCCCACCGCACCCCCCCACGACGCCCCCCCCCCCACCCCACCTCGAAAGACCGCGCTCCATCCACAGCACCCCACCTCTCCTCCAAAAACCCCGCTCGACCCACCCCACCCCGCGTCACCCCCCCCACGACACGGCGCACCCCCCCACGACGCCCCCCCGCACCCCACCTCGAAAAACCCCGCTCCCTCCACGCCACACCACCACGCCTCCGAAAACCCCGCTCGACCCACCCCACCCCGCGTCTCCCCCCCACGACACGGCGCACCCCCCCACGACGCCCCCCCGCACTCCACCTCGAAAAACCCCGCTCCCTCCACAGCACCCCACCTCTCCTCCAAAAACCCCACCTCTCCTCCAAAAACCCCGCTTGACCACCCCAACCCCGCGTCACTCCCCCATGACACGGCGCACCCCCCCACGACGCCCCCCCCGCACCCCACCTCGAAAAACCCCGCTCCCTCCACACCACCCCGCCACGCCTCCAAAAAACCGCGCTCGACCCACCCCACCCCGCGTCACGGTGCACCCCCCACCCCACCGCACCCCCCCACGACCCCCCCCCCCCCCACCCCACCTCGAAAGACCGCGCTCCATCCACAGCACCCCACCTCTCCTCCAAAAACCCCGCTCGACACACCCCACCCCGCGTCACCCCGCCACGACACGGCGCACCCCCCCACGACGCCCCCCCGCACCCCACCTCGAAAAACCCCGCTCCCTCCACAGCACCCCGCCACGCCTCCGAAAACCCCGCTCGACCCACCCCACC
>NC_141150.1:146877864-146897864 GCF_053477565.2 Lygodium microphyllum | reverse complement strand
GCTTGCGCGAGGTGCGCAGTGATGGCGCACCTCCCCTTAAAAGAACTTGGGCCAGGTAAGCCCAAACTTTCTGATTATGGCCCCAATTGGCCTGATTTGTCACTCCTTGGATCATCTGGAAAAGAAGGCCCCAATTGGCCTGATCTGTCAATCCTTTGTTCAGATAGTAGGTGCGTTGTGATGACGCACCTCCCCTTAAAAATAATTGGGCCAGGAAAGCCCAATATTTTCGAGTATGCCGCCGTCTTGCGAAGGTAGCATTTTTGGTGGTGCATAAAGCACCCAATAAAGGGGGGATCGCCGTTCCTTTATACTCGTGGCGACGCGAGTCTTCAGCCCTCGTCTTGGCAGCTACATCGCCAATTAACCGAGCAGCAGCCGTTCTTTTATACTCGTGGCGACGCGAGTGTGTAGCTCTTTTGATGACGCCTGCAGCGCCAAAGGCAATAGGACTTGCCGTTCGTTTATACTCGTGGCGACGCGAGTTTCCAATCCTTAGAATGACGCATAAAGCGTCCAGTGAAGAGGAACTAGCCGTTCGTTTATACTCGTGGCACCGCGAGTGTTGGACTGCTCTCCTCGCAGCTTGCACATAAGCCATTCTTTTATACTCCTGGCGACGGGAGATCTTTATCCTTCGAAGATGTACTCGATTCAAGTACCAAATAGTAACTGGATAAATGGCCGTTCGTTTAGGCTCCTGGCTCAGGGAGCTTGGTGTCTTTTCAGGCTGAACCTGAGAAGTGCCCGTTTCTTTATTCTCCCGCGGCAAGGAGTCTTCAACATAATGTGAAGAAGAGTTGTCCGTTTCTTTATCCTCCTGGCACAGGGAGTCTATGAAAAGATCCTCAATAAGCATAGCCATTTCTTTATCCTCCTGGCAGAAGGAGCCTTCGAAAAGATCATCAAGAAGCATAGCCATTTCTTTATCCTCCCGGCGCAAGGAGTCTTCAACAAACTGTTTGGCCGTTCGTTTATCCTCCCGGCAAAAGGAGTCTTCAACACAAACTGTTACCGTTCGTTTATCCTCCCGGTATAAGGAGTCTTCCACATAACCTGTGGCTGTTCGTTTATCCTCCCGGCTAAAGGAGTCTTCCACATAACCTGTGGCCGTTCGTTTATCCTCCCGGCTAAAGGAGTCTTCATCATCCACTGTCGCCGTTCGTTTATCCTCCCGGCACAAGGAGTCTTCATCATCCAGGATGGCCGTTTCTTTATTCTCCCGGCTAAAGGAGTCTTCACGAGAAGATGTCGCCGTTTCTTTATTCTCCCGGCCAAAGGAGTCGTTTAATTGTAGCGCATGGTGAAGGACCGTATCTTTATCCTCCTGGGTCAAGGAGTGAAGAAATGTGTCCTCAATCTCTTGTATGGCCCTTTCTTTATCCTCCTGGGTCAAGGAGTCTTCAATTCTGCCCTTCTCTGCATAAAACGGATACTCTTCAAACCCGATCATGACCTCCAGCAGCCCGATGCTACCAAAGGGAGGGTCACCAATCCGCGAACTCGCATCCGGCTCCGTATGGCCCCTTTTCCCCTGGAGGGCTTCACCCCATCGCGGCATAAACTGGTCCATGTCGGTCTCCTTCCACAGTAGGATTTCATCATCTGAACTTGGGAGCTCGGTTTCTGCCTTCACCTGTAAGGATATACAGACCGCTCTCCCTTGCTGACGATTATCTTCCTCATCTGCTTCAGGCTTGACTTCGTCTGCTATAAGATTTGCATTCTGCTCTGCTTCATCTTCTTCTTCTGCTACTACTTCTTCTTCTTCTTCTTCGTTTTCTTCCTCTTCTTCTTCTTCTTCTTCTTCTCCTTTTTCTTCCTCTTCTTCTTCTTCTTCTTCGTCGTTTTCTTCTTCTTCTTCTTCTTCTTCTTGTTCTCCTTTCTCTTCCTCTTCTTCTCCTTCTTCGTCTTTTTCTTCTTTTTCTTCTTCTTGTTCTTCTTCTTCTGCTTCTTCTTGTTTTCTGGCCGTTCGTTTATTCTCCCGGCTCAAGGAGTCTTCAAGGATGTCAGCGTGGAATGTGGCCGTTCGTTTATCCTCCCGGCTCAAGGAGTCTACACCTTGTGGTCTGGCCATTCGTTTATCCTCCCGGCTCAAGGAGTCTTCATAACAAAATGGATCATGCGAGTACGAAATCGACTGCATGCCATAGGGAGGGAAAAATGGTTGGGGATGGGCTAAAATTGCCTCATCTAGAATAATACATTGTTCCAGGATCACTCCATCTGATAATAGATGCGACTCTGAGGTCGTCTTTTCTTCAGCACATTCTTCTATCAAGACGTCATGAAATAAATAACTAGGCCCAAAGGCCACTGGTAAGCATACTGGAGGTTGATGGACCACGGTTTCCTTTATACTCGCCCGTTCCACTACGAGTTCTTCAGGCTGCTCTTCTATATCTGAATCCGACCCAGAGGTCGCTTGCCATTCATAATAGTCTTCTATAAGCACTCCATCTACTATGTAACTAGGCACACTGGCCCCTTGTATGTAAACTGGAGGCTTCTGGACCACGGTTTCATTTATACTCGCCCGTTCCATTACGAGTTCTTCATACTGATTTTGCATATAGGACTCACTGCCCACAACTGATTGATCTAGACCCAATGGTTGCTCATAATATTCTTGATCACTTCCTTCTGAAGTATGGCTATCCTGTATGTGTTGATCATAAATTGAGTCGTCACGCCAGCTTTCTGCTCTCCAATAATACTGCTCATAGTCTGCTTCTTCTTGATTGACCCTTTGCTCATCTTCAGCATCGGAATCTGTATATACTGAATTCATACTACTGAGCTGTACCTGGACATTATCCTGAGTTTGTTGATTTTGTGCTGCCAGCGCTTGCTTCATTCTTTCTACCATCTGAGGTAGCATTATCTGCTGTTCGGGAGATAGTTGGCCCTGTGATATCATCTGTTCGGCCATGGCTATCGTGCATTCTGCTGCAGACAAACAATCTGGATCATTCAATAGATCTTGTGCAACTCTAGCACTTTCTGACTCCAAAATTGCATGTGAATTAAGCCTAGCAGCACACTGTTCTTCTGACTGACTTTCTGACTCGTACTCACTATCAGAGGAGTAGCCTTCAGCATCTTCTGTATCCTGGCATAATGGAGATGTGTCCATTTTTCGCTTCTCATCTGGCATACCCCCCTGTGCAATGATTTCACCATACTCTTCTGTCATGAACATTTGTAATTTTCGCTCCACCAACACGAGGTCGAATGACAGGTTTTTCTTGTGTTCTTCAGACCACTCGATTATGTTATCATTGACTTCTTCAAGCTTGATTTTGATATGTATCTGCTGTTGCTTAATAAGCTTTAAACGAGTGTCTAGATCTACTTCTTCATGCTTCGAAAATTGATAACCACCTTGCAACCATTTCACCTTGGTGGCCCAGAGAGCTCTTCTGTCATCTTCAAAATCAAACCATTGGGCCAAAATTTTGTATTTTTCGGCATAAAAATCTTCAATTTGCCGTTTTTCGGCCTCAAATCCAGTTTTTTCGGCTTCTTTCTGCTCAATTCGCCGTTTTTCGGCCTGAAAATCAGTTTTTTCTACTTCTTTCTGCTCGTTTTCCAGTTTTTTCGCATAAAAATTCTGATTTTGCCGTTTTTCGGCCTCATTTTTGGACCAGTGAGTCAAATTCTTGTGTTTTTCAGCATAAAACTGCTCATTTTGCAGTTTTTCGGCCTCTTTTTCAGGCCTATCCACACTTTTGTGCTCATTTTTCACTTTTCCAGCACCTTTCTTCTTTTTACCCATCCTACTTTGCCCAGGACTCCCTCACTCGGGGGTCATTACGCACCAGCCGAGGAGTTTGCTCTGATACCAAGTGTGACGACGACCCCTCGGTGCCGTCTTTGGGTAGGCAACACCCACCCTATGGAGCCTGCCTCATGAGGGATCACCCTCTATTCGGTAGCCCCACAGCAATGCGGAAGCGTTTTTGGAGGTAACACGGAACGCGACACGGAACGCGTCACGGAAAACCGCAGGTAACACGTAACGGGCAAGGTAACACGACACGGAAATGAGGTAACTCGATATGTATATTATGAAGTGCAACGGAGGCACGAGAATAATTACAAGAAGCCAAGAAGGCTAGAGGGACGAGAAAATCACAGACAGAGGGTGGACGCTATCAACTTGCATACCACGACGCCATCATGTGGGTGAGGGAGGAGTACTACCCTCATAGGTGTTGTAACAAAACTCCAAAACTCCCCAAAACATGCCTTGGCTCCAAAACACACCTCAACTCGGCATATCGCGTCCCTTGGGACTCAACACGGCACCATAACATGACATATCGCGTCACAACACGGTTTTCCCACTCAACATGGCACCACGGCACGGCATAGCCAAACACGCCACGGAGGGCGACACGGAAGGTAACACGCCACGGAAGGTAACACGACGCGGCACCGCGACACGGCCCCAGCGCCGACACGACTCAACTGTCCACCTTGTTATCTCCCCCCATCGGGCAGGGAATTCCTCATGGCACTTGATATTTCTTGGTGCTTACGCAAGGACGCACCCCCGAAACCCTTTGTGGTAGCACAACACCCCACTCACCTCTCGCCCCATAAAATGACTACCCTTCCCCCTCACTCTCACTGTTTGCACTCACCATCCCCGCTCACCTATGCCTGGGGGAAGCCCCGAGCCACTTAACCATGCCCAAGCGACACGCACTACGGCCCCATGCCGCGACGCGCCCAAGGAGAGCCAAGCCTCGAGTAGGGTACCTCCCCTATACACACCCCCCCTACAAAAAAACTCGAAGCCCACTTCGAGTTGAGTAGGTATTAACAATTTGTTATTTACAAGAGTAATCCCAACACTCATACCTAACTTCAAAAAAGTGAAGGTAACTATATGAATGCCCCTACATAGTTATGCGCTCATATATACTTACAAGGTTGTCTTGTGACGCCTTCACTTTGTTAGATCTTCCCCCAATGCTAAGATGTTGTGTCGGCGTCGTAAGCTCCTTTGTTTGTTGTGCTCCCTGTACCTGGATCTTTCGTTGCTGCTCCACTTGAGGACGTCGTGGTGATGTGCTTGAAGGCCACGTACCTCTTTGCCCTCCTTGTTCTGTCCATCGCGCTTGCATGAAGAAGTCCTTTGCTCCTCGCCTTGATTCTCGTTGGACTGCGCGATTCTATGTGATGCGTAGCAGGATAACTCTTCACTACAGTTGCGTAGCGTTTAGCTCGAAGTAACTGATCCCACTGCGCAGCGCCACCCCTTGCTTTTCGCTTTCTCTTTCGAGTGCCCCATCTAGCACGGATCTTCGGGAATGTCTTTGTATAGCACGAACCTTTAATCTTTGGGGTCGAGTGTCGGCGCGCCCTCCTAGTGCGATCAATTGCTCCCGCATGTTTTACCCTTCTCCTTTTTGCATAACTCTGCATACCAGTAGCGTGGAGAGGTAGCAAGCCTTGTTTAGCTAGATCCGACTTGATTGCCCGTTGGTGCTGAAAACCTGTGTGTCGGCCCTCTCTGACCTGATTCACTTCGGTGATGCGCACATGCATGCCGTGGCCATTGCTAATAGGTAGCGAAACTGCGCCTGCTTGCATTAAAAGGCCCTGATTGACCAGATTGAGTTGAATCACCTGCGTACAAGCTAGAGAGACTTGATGAGACCCATCAAACCGCCTAGCTTGAAGCGCGAGGGCCAGCTCCCTCGCTGTGTCCACCTCGACATGGCCCTGTACGGCCTGATTTTGCAAGTGGGACCAGAAAAGCTTGTACAAGTTGATATGCGATATTTTCGCATGTCGCCTTGCCCTGATAGCCAAATCCATTTCTTTGGCTGTGAGTAATGGCCTCTTGATGCCGGGACTAACCTTAGTGACCCAGGTTGAAACCAAGCCTTCACACCTGATTTCTGCACTTGTGTTGGGCTCCTCACTGAGCCGGATCTGTCCTTGCAAACCTGGAGGGTGAAGCCTCCGCGCAACCTGCTCGGCTTGATCGTGAAGCCAACCAACCACCACGATGTTACCCAACAGGTTGCACCCCCTTGGTCCCGAGACCGGAATGGGCTTGAATGTGTTTGTGGACTTCAAGATCAGAGTGGGTTTCCTGAAAGACACTCTCATCCGAAGCGCAGGGTCCCCAGCCTCATGCACCTCAGCGACTTGAGTCCCCCTCAAGAGCGTCCATTCGTCACTATCTGTCCCTGCGAGGGGCGCCCCAGCACCCCTACCTTCCTTGCTGCATGAGGGCTTGTCTCCCTCTGATTCAGCCGATGTAGTCCCATCTTTTTGCTCCAAAGTTTTGTGTGAAAGTGTTTGTAGTTCTTGATTAGCATGTATATGATTCCCCTCTCCCGCGGCCTCAATCTTTTGTGGTCTTTCGGTTTCCTCTGTCATCACCACCCCCTTCGCCCTGGGCCTTTTCACCACATCGTATTCATCTTGCTCTTCCGCACACGTCTCTGTCTTTTCCCTTTTTTTCTCACAGCCCTTCCCATCGTCACCTGCTCCTCTGGTTTCACTGTCCATCTCATCCACCCACTTGTCACAATACACGGCCATTTGTTTATACTCGCGGCTCACGAGTTCTTCAGGATCTCCCGTCTCCCTAGCCTCCACCTGTTCCTCAACCCATCCGGCACGTTCGTTTAGACTCGCGGCTCCACGAGTTTGATCTACCTCTTCCACTCTGCCTTCGGCCGTTTCTTTAGACTCGCGGCTCACGAGTTCTTCCCTCAACTCTGTTTCTCCATACACGGCCGTTCGTTTAGACTCGCGGCTCACGAGTTCTCCCTTCACCTCCATTTCACACACGGCCGTTTCTTTATCCTCGCGGCTCACGAGTATTCTGCCTTCTTCTTCGCTCTCATCTCCGCACACGGCCGTTTCTTTATCCTCGCGGCTCACGAGTATTATGTCTTCCCCCTCATCCTCTTCCCTGCACACGGCCGTTTGTTTATCCTCGCGGCTCACGAGTATTCTGCCTTCTTCTTCGCTCTCCTCTCCACACACGGCCGTTTCTTTATCCTCGCGGCTCACGAGTATTATGCCTTCCCCCTCATCCTCTTCCCTGCACACGGCCGTTTCTTTATCCTCGCGGCTCACGAGTACCATGCCTTCTCCATTTCCTTCTCCACGCACGGCCGTTTCTTTATCCTCGCGGCTCACGAGTATTGTGCCGGCCCTTAGTTTATCCTCGCGGCTCACGAGTACTATGCCTTCTCCCTTCTCCTCTCCACATCCGGCCGTTTCTTTATCCTCGCGGCTCACGAGTTCTTCTTTAGTCTCTATTTCGCATACGGCCCTTTGTTTAGACTCGCGGCTCACGAGTTCTTCCCCTGCCTCCACTTCTTCTAATTCCCAGGCTCCCAGCCCATCCTGTCCTGGGTTGTTTATACTCCCCCTAGGTTCAGGAGTCTCTGAATTGTCTGTCCCGATTTCTTTATACTCCCTCCAGGTGCAGGAGTCTTCAGCGCTACAAACACCCATTCCCTCAATCTTACCATCGTCATACTCGTACCTTGCACATTCATTGAGAACTTCAAGTTGATCACTGTCTTTCTTGCCCCCATACTCCAGTTTGCACTCCTCTAGGATCACTCCATCTGGTAGAAGATTTGATTTATCAACCATCTGCTCTTCTGCGCAATTTTCGATGAGAACTCCATCAAACATAATACCTGGCCCGCAGGCCTCTCTTTGTTCCCGTAGGTACTCTCTGGTCACAACTTTATTTATACTCTCTGACTCTGTTACGAGTTCTTCCGGTTGCTCCTCATCATATGGCCTATCAGCCCACCATTGCTCTGCTTGTCGTGTTTCGTAGTCGTTATTACAAGAATATGGCCCATAGGCCTCCTCACTTTCTCCTTGCCCCCACTCGTTGTACTGTTCTTCGTGCTCGAACCTTTGTAATTGTGCGTAATAATCCGGGTTCCATTCTTGATCCCCTCTGGCCCACCTGTCCTCTTCCAACTCTTCTTCTTGATCTCCAAAGTAGGCTTCTTCAGGCTGGTCATAATATTCGTGGTAAGGCTCATTTGCCCCCCACTCCTCTTCTCTCCATTGCCTTGCCTCGCACGACACATCCTCTTCTGGTGCATCTTCAAATTGAGTAAAATCATTTTCCCTTTGAGCCCTCTCCATTTGGTGTGCCTCTTGCATCATTTGTTGCCGTATCCTTCTTTCGGCCTCCCAATCTATCTGCTCATCTAAGTAAGTCTCATCCGTCCAAGCAGTTGGTTCATCTGTTGTGGATTCATCATCTGATTCACTTAGCACATCTGGTGGCTTGGTCTTTGCTCCACATTTCCCTTTCTGCTCTGCCAACCCTTTTTTCAATAAGTTCATCACCTGTAGTAAGTTTATACGTTCGGCATGACTCAATTGTCCCTCTGATATCAACCTTTCCCCCACTGTCAATTGGGCCTCTACTGCAGCGCACATGTCCCCTTCTTTCTCTACTTCACTTTCACTACTCTCACTATCAGACTCACTTTCC
Source organism: Lygodium microphyllum (assembly GCF_053477565.2). Lineage (NCBI taxonomy): Eukaryota > Viridiplantae > Streptophyta > Polypodiopsida > Schizaeales > Lygodiaceae > Lygodium > Lygodium microphyllum. The sequence goes on along the minus strand of NC_141150.1, from coordinate 146,889,358 downwards.
GTTTCTTTTTCCTGCCTTTTTGTGCTTGGGTTCTTCTGATTTGCCTGGGGTTTCATACTTTTTTCTTTCTCATCCGGCATACCCCCTTGAGCTACGATCTCTCCATATTCTTCGCTAATTTCCAACCTCAATTGTCTTTCTATATGTAATAAATCAAGATTCAAACATTTTCTGTGCTCTTCATACCACTCCTTTAATTTGTCATTCAGCACCTGTAATTCTTCTTTTAGCCCAACTTGTTTAGTCTTTACTCCATTCAATCTCCTCTCCAAATCCTGCTCCTCCCGCTTCGAAAATCCATATCCACACTTTAGCCAATTCACCTTCGTTTCCCACAAGATCCTGCGTTCATCCTCACAATCATACCATCTTGCCAAAACCTTGTGTTTCGAATCATACAAATTCTCAATTCTGACCTTTTCGGCTTCGATTCGTGCTTTTTTCATCTCGTTTTGGTCACTTTTCACTCTTTTCCCACTTTTCTTGTGTTTTCCCATTTTTTGAATTTTTTATGATTTTTTCGGAATTTTTCTGAAAAATTTTGAATTTTTGCCTATTTTTGTGTATTTTTGCCCCTCCCCGCCTCCAGACGTCTCCGATGCGTCACGGGGTCCCGCTCTGATACCAAGTGTAACAAAACTCCAAAACTCCCCAAAACATGCCTTGGCTCCAAAACACACCTCAACTCGGCATATCGCGTCCCTTGGGACTCAACACGGCACCATAACATGACATATCGCGTCACAACACGGTTTTCCCACTCAACATGGCACCACGGCACGGCATAGCCAAACACGCCACGGAGGGCGACACGGAAGGTAACACGCCACGGAAGGTAACACGACGCGGCACCGCGACACGGCCCCAGCGCCGACACGACTCAACTGTCCACCTTGTTATCTCCCCCCATCGGGCAGGGAATTCCTCATGGCACTTGATATTTCTTGGTGCTTACGCAAGGACGCACCCCCGAAACCCTTTGTGGTAGCACAACACCCCACTCACCTCTCGCCCCATAAAATGACTACCCTTCCCCCTCACTCTCACTGTTTGCACTCACCATCCCCGCTCACCTATGCCTGGGGGAAGCCCCGAGCCACTTAACCATGCCCAAGCGACACGCACTACGGCCCCATGCCGCGACGCGCCCAAGGAGAGCCAAGCCTCGAGTAGGGTACCTCCCCTATAGGTGTTGTAACAAAACTCCAAAAACCGCCAAAACATGCCTCGGCACCATAACACACCATAACGCGGCATATCACGCCCCCTTGGCCTCAACAAGGCACCATAACATGACATATCACCATAACACGACATGGTTCCCCAACATGACACGGCACGGTTTCTCAACTCACCACGGCGCCTCAGCGCGACACGGCACGGTAACGCGACACGGTTCCACAGTCCACCATGTTATCTCCCCCCAACGGGCAAGGAGCTTTATCCTCAAGGCACTTGAACGTTCTTGGTGCTTACGCAAGGGCTCATGCATGAAACCCTTCATATTGGGCCAACACCCCACTCACCTCTCCCCCCATGAAAAGACTACCCATCCCCCTCACTCTCACTGTTTGCACTCACCATCCCCACTCACCTATTCCTGGGGGAAGCCCCGAGCCACTTAACCATACCCAAGCGACACGCACTACGGCCCCATGCCGCGACGCGCCCAAGGAGAGCCAAGCCTCGAGTAGGGTACCTCCCCTATACACACCCCCCCTACAAAGAACTCGAAGCCCACTTCGAGTTAAGTAGGTACTAAGAGTTTGTTATTTACAAGAATAAACCCAACCCTCTTTCCTAGTTTCAAAAAAGTGAAGGTAAATATACGAATGCCCCTACATAGTTATGCTCTCAAGTATACTTACAAGCCGCCCTGAGACGCCTCCACCTGGTTGGATCTTCCCAATGCTAAAGTGTGGTGTTGACGTCGCAAGCACTTTCTTTTGTCGGGCTCTTCGTAGCCGGATCAGTCGATGATGCCTTGTTTGAGGATGTCGTGGAGATGCGCTGTAAGGCCACGTACCTCTTTGCTCTTCTTGCTCTATCCATTGTTCCCGCATGCAGCAGTCCACCACCCCGCGCCTTAGTTCTTCGTGGTGTGTATGGGATGTTGGACTTCGCGGCTCCTTCAGCAGTAGATCGTTTCTTTGCATAAACCGCGTGCCGCCTTGCGCGGAACGCCCGATCCCATTTTGCCGCGCCGTCCCTGGTCTTTCTTTTCCTTCTTGAAGTGCCCTGTCTGGCACGGATCTTCGGGAGTTTACCTGCAAAGCGCTTAGATTTTACCTGTGGTGCTGAGTGTCGGCGCGCTCTCCTGGCGAGGTCCATTATCCCCGCGTGTTTTATCCGTCTTCGTTTTGAGCCCTGCTTGGCCACATTCGACTTGAGCGCACACGTCTGCCGAAGCCTTTTGTGTTGGCCCTCTCTGGCCCGATCTATCTCTATGATGCGCAAGTAAATGCAGAGGCCATTGCTACAAGGTTGCCATACTGCGCCGGCTTGCACTAAGAGGCCCCACTTGGCCGAATTGAGCTGGATCACCTGCTTGTAAGTTAGATGGGTTTGATGAAAGCCATCAGACCGTCTAGCTTGCAACGCGAGGGCCATCTCTCTCGCTGTGTCCACCTCGAAATTGCCCTGAATGGCCTGATTTTGCAAGTAAGAACAGGATAGCTTGCACAAGTCGACACACGGGGTTGCCGCATACCGCCTTGCCCTCACAGCCAAGTCCATTTCTTTGGCTGAGAGCGTTGGCCTTCTCTTGCCGAGATAAACCTTATAGGCACACGTTGAGACCAAACCTTCACACTTGGCCTCGGCAGATGAGTTAGGCTCCTTATTGAGCCGAATCTGACTTTGATCCTCTGGAGGGTGAAGCCTCCACGCAACTTGCTCGGCTCGATCATGAAGCCAACCGACCACGATGATGTCACCCAGCAGGTTGCAACCCTTTGGCCCCGAGACCGGAATGGGCTTGAACGTGCAAGTAATAAGGGGCACCCCAGTACCCCTGTCTTCTTTGCTGCATGAGGGCTTGTTTCCCTCGTAATCAGCCACTTGAGCACCATCTCTGACCACATCAGTTTCGCAAGAGAACACCTGCAATTCATTGCTGAGGTTTGCATGCCTCCCCCTGCTAGCTGACTTGGTTTGTTGGGGCTCCGGGATCGACTCTGTTGTCTCACCCTTTGCCTTGGTTCTTGAAGTATCTATAAGTTTTTTCCCTGTCCAATCCTTTGCACCTTTTTCCTCTTCTCCCTCCTGTCCTTCCCCACACTCGGCCATTCGTTTATTCTCGCGGCTCACGAGTCTTCCGCTTTCTCCTTCACTTTCCACTCCACATCCGGCCGTTTCTTTATCCTCGCGGCTCACGAGTACGATGCCTCTTCCTCCACCCTTTTCTCCACAGCCGGCCGTTTCTTTATCCTCGCGGCTCACGAGTATTCTGCCTTCTTCCTCATCTTTTTCCCTACACACGGCCGTTTCTTTATCCTCGCGGCTCACGAGTATTCTGCCTTCTTCCTCATCCTTTTCCCTAGACACGGCCGTTAGTTTATCCTCGCGGCTCACGAGTACCATGCCTTCTCCCTTCTCTACTCCACATCCGGCCGTTTCTTTATCCTCGCGGCTCACGAGTATTATGCCTTCTCCTCCGCTCTCCACTCCACACACGGCCGTTTCTTTATCCTCGCGGCTCACGAGTATTATGCCTTCTCCATCTTCTACCCCACATCCGGCCATTTCTTTATCCTCGCGGCTCACGAGCTTGTCCTGTTCGGCCGTTTGTTTAGACTCGCGGCTCACGAGTTCCCTGCCTTCTCCTTCAACCCTTTCTTCACCCACGGCCGTTTCTTTATCCTCGCGGCTCACGAGTTCTTCATCCTGTTTGGCCGTTCGTTTAGACTCGCGGCTCACGAGTTCTTCCTTCACCTCCATCTCGTACACGGCCGTTTCTTTATCCTCGCGGCTCACGAGTTCTTCATCCTGTTTGGCCGTTCGTTTAGACTCGCGGCTCACGAGTTCTTCCCTCACCTCCATCTCGCACACGGCCGTTTCTTTATCCTCGCGGCTCACGAGTTCTTCATCCTGTTTGGCCGTTCGTTTAGACTCGCGGCTCACGAGTTCTTCCCTCACCTCCATCTCGCACACGGCCGTTTCTTTATCCTCGCGGCTCACGAGTTCTTCATCCTGTTTGGCCGTTCGTTTAGACTCGCGGCTCACGAGTTCTTCCCTCACCTCCATTCCCTCTAACTCTCGGGCTCCCAGCCCATCCTGTCCTGGATTATTTATACTCCCCCTAGGTCCAGGAGTCTCTGAGTAGTCTGCCCTGATTTCTTTATACTCCCTCCAGGTGCAGGAGTCATCCCCTTCATCCCCGCCAACATCCTCAATCTCTCCATCCGATCCCTCCACCGCTTGTTCCGAAGTATCATCTGCTTGGGGCTCGGCTTCCTTTGCCTCGCCCTTCCATGCGCACTCCTCAAGAACTACCCCTTCCGGTAATGGAATTGACCCGTAGGTCGTCTTCTCTTCCGCGCACTCCTCCACTAGCACTCCATCAAACATGAAACTGGACTCCTTTGCCCATATTGGTTGCTCTGAATAAAACAGGTGGTCATCCTCTTCATGATATGGCCCGTAGGCCTCCTCGTTTTCACCCTGCCACTCGTCCGCATCCGCTTCATACCCTGGTTCTGAAAAGTTGTCGTAATCATCTTGATAGTCTCTTTCCTCTTCCCAGGTCGTCTTTCCTTGTGTATCATTGGCTTCATATTCTGGATCGAACCCTTGTTCCTCATAGCCCTCCAACTGTTTTCCTCTATCTTCCCACATATAATCTTCGTATCTAGCATACTGATCTTCAAAAGGCTCTTCATACATGTAATCTCCTTCAGGTTCGTCACAATGACTATGGTATGGCGCATTTGCCACCCACTCTTCTCTTTCACCCCAGTGACTCCCTTCACATCCCCCTTCCATCATCGCATCCTCAAACTGGCCTAGATCTTCATGTAACATGGCCCTTTCTCTTTCTCTTTGATTGGCTTCTTCTATCATCTGTTCGCGGATTTTCAATTCGGCATCCCAATCTATTCTCTCCTCTAACCATGGCTCTTCATATGTATCCGGTTCCCCGGTCTCTGAACCTTCATCTTCTGAGTCACTCATGGCCTCTGGCAACCTGGCACCCTTCTCATATTGACCTTTGCGCTCCGCCAGCTTGTTCTCCAATAGGTACATCACTTGTTGTAAAGCATTGCACTCTTTTGTACCCAGTGTTCCACTAGATAATAACTTTTTAGCATTGGCCAACTGACTTCTAGCCTCAGCATCTCTATCGCTTTCGTCGTCATCCCTTACCTCACTCTTGTTACTAGAATTGTTCTTTTGAGCATCTGGCCTTTCTTGAGTTACTTGAGGTTTTCTAGCTTTACACTTCTTATCTGGTACGTCACCACTAAGATTTGTCTTTTGACTACATGGCTTCGCTTGAATTACTTGGGGTTTCGCAGTTTTTCCTTTTTCATCAGGCATCTTGTCTCCACCTACCCCCTCCCCATACTCTTCTATGATTTCCATTCTCAACTCCCGCTCTATCAGTAGCAAATCAATTCTTGTATTGCTCCTATGTTCTTCAACCCATTCACTGATCTTTTCATTTAACGCTCGAAGTAGAGTCTTGATGTCACTCTGTTTGTCTTTCACCCTGGCCAATCTGTTTTCCAAGTCACGCTCTTCTTCTTTAGAAAAATTGTATCCTTTTTTCACCCAATCCACTTTTGTAGCCCACCAAATCCTCCGTTCATCTTCGCAGTCGAACCATTGAGCCAACACCTTGTTTTTTGAAGCATACAAATTTTCAATCCTTAGCTTTTCGGCTTCGATTTGCGCTTTTTCCATCCCGTTTTGGTCATTTTTCACTCTTTTCCCACTTTTCTTGTGTTTTCCCATTTTTTGAAATTTTTATGAATTTTTGAATTTTTTTGAATTTTTTATGATTTTTTCGAAATTTTTCTGAAAAATTTTGAATTTTTGCCTATTTTTGCATATTTTTGCCCCTCCCCGCCTCTAGACGTCTCCGATGCGTCACGGGGTCCCGCTCTGATACCAAGTGTAACAAAACTCCAAAAACCGCCAAAACATGCCTCGGCACCATAACACACCATAACGCGGCATATCACGCCCCCTTGGCCTCAACAAGGCACCATAACATGACATATCACCATAACACGACATGGTTCCCCAACATGACACGGCACGGTTTCTCAACTCACCACGGCGCCTCAGCGCGACACGGCACGGTAACGCGACACGGTTCCACAGTCCACCATGTTATCTCCCCCCAACGGGCAAGGAGCTTTATCCTCAAGGCACTTGAACGTTCTTGGTGCTTACGCAAGGGCTCATGCATGAAACCCTTCATATTGGGCCAACACCCCACTCACCTCTCCCCCCATGAAAAGACTACCCATCCCCCTCACTCTCACTGTTTGCACTCACCATCCCCACTCACCTATTCCTGGGGGAAGCCCCGAGCCACTTAACCATACCCAAGCGACACGCACTACGGCCCCATGCCGCGACGCGCCCAAGGAGAGCCAAGCCTCGAGTAGGGTACCTCCCCTATAGTGTTTTCGGCTCCAACGGCAAGGCATACCTACAAAGCCCGAAATTTTCCTTGGGGGGGGGGGGGGGGGAGGGCGCCTCGCGACATGGCGTGTTGAGGGGGGGAGGGGGGGCCGAATTTTGGAGGGGGGGGGGGGGGGGGGGGGCGCCGAATTTTGAAGGTGGGGGGGGGGCCGAATTTTTGAGGGGGGGTGGGGGGGGAGGGGGGGGGGGGGGGGGGGGGGGGGGGGGGGCCGAATTTTTGAGGGGGGGTGGGGGGGGAGGGGGGGGGCCGAATTTTTGAGGGGGGGGGGGGGGGGGGGGGGAGGGGGGGGGGTTGGTGTGTGTAGAGAGGGGCCGAATTTTGAAGGTGGGGGGGGGGGGGGCGAATTTTTGAGGGGGGGTGGGGGGGGAGGGGGGGGGCCGAATTTTGGGGGGGGGGGGGGGGGGGGGGGGGGGGGGGGGGGGGTTGGTGTGTGTAGAGAGGGGCCGAATTTTGAAGGGGGGGGGGGGGCCGAATTTTTGAGGGGGGGTGGGGGGGGAGGGGGGGGGCGGGGGGGGGGGGGGAGGGGGGGGGGGGCGAATTTTTGAGGGGGGGTGGGGGGGGGGAGGGGTGGTGTGGTGTGTGTTGAGAGGGGGGGGGGGGGAGGGGGGCAGAATTTTTGAGCGGGCGTCATGGTGGGTGGGTGGGTGTGTTAAGGGGAGGGGAGCACGTCGCGTCGTCATGTCAACACACACCACACCACCCCTCCCCTCAAAAATCACCCCCCCTCAACACACACCACACCACCCCTCCCCTTCCCCCCCTCCAAATTTCGCCCCCCCCTCAAAACACACCACCCCACCCCTCCCCCCCCCCCCGCCCCCAAAAAATTCGCCCCCCCCAACACACACCACCCCACCCCCCCCCCCCCCCAAAAAATTCGGCCACCCCCCTCAACACACACCACACCACACCACACCACCCCTCCCCCCCCCCCCAAAAATTCGCCCACCCCCCCCTCAATACACACCTCCCCACCCTTCCCCCCCCCCCGCCCCCAACACACACCACCCCTCCCCCCCCCCCAAAAATTCGCCCCCCCCCTCAATACACACCTCCCCACCCTTCCCCCCCCCCTCAACACACACCACACCACACCACACCACCCCTCCCCTTCCCCCCCTCCAAATTTGACCCCCCCCTCAACACACACCACCCCACCCCTCCCCCCCCCCTCCAAATTTCGCCCCTTCTCCCCCCCAAAAATTCGCCCCCCCCCCCCCCCCTCAACACACACCACACCACACCACCCCTCCCCCCCCCACCCCCCTCAACACACACCAACCCACACCACCCCTCCCCCCCCCAAAAATCCCCCCCCCCCTCAACACACACCACCCCACCCCCCCCCCCCCCAACACACACCACACCACCCCTCCCCCCCCCTCAAAAATTCCCCCCCCCCCCCTCAACACACAAAACACCACCCCTCCCCCCCCCCTCAAAACACACCATACCACACCACCCCCCCCCCCCCTCCAAATTTTGCCCCCCCCCTCAACACACACCACACCACACCACCCCTCCCCCCCTCCAAAATTCACCCCCCACCCCCCTCAACACACACCACCCCACACCTCCCCTCCCCCCCCCCAAAAATTCCCCCCCCCCCCTCAACACACACCACACCACCCCTCCCCCCCCTCAAAAATCCCCCCCCCCCTCAACACACAAAACACCACCCCTCCCCCCCCCTCAAAAATCCCCCCCCCCCCAACACACACCACACCACACCACACCACACCACACCTCCCCCCCCCCTCCAAATTTTGCCCCCCCCCCAAAAAATTGGCCCCCCCCCTAAACACACACCACACCACACCACCCCTCCCCCCCCTCCAAAATTCACCCCCCCCCCCCCTCAAAAATCCCCCCCCACCTCAACACACACCACACCACACCACACCAACCCTCCCCTTCCCCCCTCCAAATTTCGCCTTCCCCTCAACACACACCACCCCACCCCTCCCCCCCCCCCAAAAATTCGCCCCCCCCGTCCAAATTTCGCCCCTTCCCCCCCAGAAATTCCCCCCCCCCTCAACACACACCACACCACACCACCCCACACGACGCCTCCCCCCCCTCAAAAATCCCCCCCCCCCCTCAACACACACCACACCACACCACCCCTCCCCCCCCCTCAAAAATCCCCCCCCTCAACACACACCACACCACCCCTCCCCTTCCCCCCCTCCGAATTTCGCCCGCCCCTCAACACACACCACCCCACCCCTCCCCCCCCCGCCCCCAAAAATTCAAAATTCGCCCCCCCCCAACACACACCACCCCCCCCCCCCCCCCCAAAAATTCGGCCACCCCCCTCAACACACACCACACCACACACCCCCTCCCCCCCCTCCAAAATTTGCCCCCCCCCCCCCCCGCCCCCAACACAAACCACCCCTCCCCCCCCCCCAAAAATTCGCGCCCCCCCCCCTCAATACACACCTCCCCCCCCCCCCCCCCCCCTCAACAAACACCACACCACCCCTCCCCCCCCTCAAAAATCCCCCCCCCCTCAACACACACCACACCACACCACCCCTCCCCCCCCCCCCCCCCAAAAAATCCCCCCCCCCCGCCCCCCTCAACACACACCACCCCACCCCCCCCCCCCCACAACACACACCACACAACCCCTCCCCCCCCCTCAAAAATTCCCCGCCCCCCCCTCAACACACACCACACCACCCCTCCCCCCCCTCAAAAATCCCCCCCCCCCTCAACACACACCACACCACACCACCCCTCCCCCCCCCCCCCAAAAAATCCCCCCCCCGCCCCCCTCAACACACACCACCCCACCCCCTCCCCCCCCACAACACACACCACACAACCCCTCCCCCCCCCTCAAAAATTCCCCGCCCCCCCCTCAACACACACCACACCACCCCTCCCCCCCCCCCTCAACACACACCACACCACACCACCCCTCCCCCCCCCCCCCCAAAAAAATCCCCCCCCCGCCCCCCTCAACACACACCACCCCACCCCCCCCCCCCACAACACACACCACACAACCCCTCCCCCCCCCCCTCAAAAATTCCCCGCCCCCCCCTCAACACACACCACACCACCCCTCCCCCCCCCTCAAAAATCCCCCCCCCCCCCTCAACACACACCACACCACACCACACCACCCCTCCCCCCCCCCCTCCAAATTTTGCCCCCCCCCCCCCAAAAAATTGGCCCCCCCCCTCAACACACACCACACCACACCACCCCTCCCCCCCCCCCCCTCCAAAATTCGCCCCCCCCCCCCCCCTCAACACACACCACCCCACCCCCCCCCTCAACACACACCACACCACCCCTCCCCCCCCCCCTCAAAAATCCCCCCCCCTCAACACACACCACAACACCCCTCCCCCCCGCCCCAAAAATTCGCCCCCCCCCCCTCAACACACACCACACCACACCACCGCTCCCCCCCCCCCCCAAAATTCGCCCCCCCCCCCAAAAATTTCCCACCCCTCCCCCCTCAACACACACCACCCCACCCCCCCCCCCCAACACACACCACACCACCCCTCCCCCCCCCCCCTCAACACACACCACACCACACCACCCCTCCCCCCCCCTCCAAAATTCGCCCCCCCCCCCCCCCCCTCAACACACACCACCCCACCCCCCCCCTCAACACACACCACACCACCCCTCCCCCCCAAAAAATTCGGCCACCCCCCTCAACACACACCACACCACACCACACCACCCCTCCCCCCCCCCCCCCAAAATTCGCCCCCCCCCCTCAATACACACCTCCCCACCCTTCCCGCCCCCCCGCCCCCAACACACACCACCCCTCCCCCCCCCCAAAAAATTCGCCCCCCCCCCCTCAATACACACCTCCCCACCCTTCCCCCCCCCCTCAACACACACCACACCACACCACACCACCCCTCCCCTTCCCCCCCTCCAAATTTCGCCCCCCCCTCAACACACACCACCCCACCCCTCCCCCCCCCTCCAAATTTCGCCCCTTCTCCCCCCCAAAAATTCCCCCCCCCCCCCCCTCCCTCAACACACACCACACCACACCACCCCTCCCCCCCCCACCCCCCTCAACACACACCACCCCACACCACCCCTCCCCCCCCCCAACACACACCACCCCACCCCCCCCCCCCAACACACACCTCACCACCCCTCCCCCCCCCTCAAAAATTCCCCCCCCCCCCCCCTCAACACACAAAACACCACCCCTCCCCCCCCCCTCAAAACACACCACACCACACCACCCCTCCCCCCCCCCCCTCCAAATTTTGCCCCCCCCCCCCCCCAAAAAATTGGCCCCCCCCTCAACACACACCACACCACACCACCCCTCCCCCCCCCTCCAAAATTCGCCCCCCACCCCCCTCCAAAATTCGCCCCCCACCCCCCTCAACACACACCACCCCACACCTCCCCTCCCCCCCCCCAAAAAATTCCCCCCCCCCCCAACACACACCACCACATCCCCCCCCCCTCAAAACACACCACACCACCCCTCCCCCCCCCCTCAAAAATCCCCCCCCCCCCCCTCAACACACAAAACACCACCCCTCCCCCCCCCCCCCTCAAAAATCCCCCCCCCCAACACACACCACACCACACCACCCCTCCCCCCCCCCTCCAAATTTTGCCCCCCCCCCCCAAAAAATTGGCCCCCCCCTCAACACACACCACCCCTCCCCCCCCCCTCCATAATTCGCCCCCCCCACCCCTCAAAAATCCCCCCCCCCCCCTCAACACACACCACACCAACCCTCCCCTTCCCCCCTCCAAATTTCGCCTTCCCCTCAACACACACCACCCCACCCCTCCCCCCCCCCCAAAAATTCGCCCCCCCCCCCCCCC